>NC_140167.1:33911541-33991541 GCF_963971535.1 Notolepis coatsorum | reverse complement strand
AAAGATCCCAAGTATACGACGTCGATCGCCTAGGTCCATTTCCGGTTTGTATGTCGCAATAAACGCCAAAATCATATCGATTATTACGTTTAGAAAGCGATCCATTATGTACATTGTGTCTGTCGGGAGTCATGCAACGATATATGACGGCCGGATGAATTTAATCGACGCACATCAGCCATATCCTGTAGTCGAGTGTAACTCGCCCGACCATCCACCAGGCGGCGGTATTGAGCCGTCGTTGCCGTCACCTATAGGGTCCAGCTGGAGCGTTGCGGCTGTATATATGAATTATGAATGCCATGGCGAAAAAATGAAATATTGATCTCAATAACACTGTACAGCGAGGTCTGGCGGTCAACGCATGGCGGGCAATAACGCTGTACAGCGGTTTTGGCGGGGAAAGTGTTAACTAAAAATAGACAAAAATGTCATCCGTTTTCGTCGACAAAATCTAGACTAAAACAAAAAAGACAAAATTGAGACTAACACTGACTAAGACTAAAATGCTCAGACATTTAGTTAACTAAAACTGACTAAACGAAAAATAAATGAAGATGACTAAATATGATGAAAACGAAAAAGGAGCACTTGACACATGACTAAGACTAAAACTAAAATGAAAATAGCTGCCAAAATTAACACTGGTGCACACAGGAATGCGCTGCACGGGCGGCCGGGTAGCGCAGCGGACTAAGCGTCTGTCTACCACCGCAGAGACAATGGGATCGAATCCAGCTGTGGTACCTCCGGCTTGGTCGGCCGTCCATACTGACACAATTGGCAGTGTCAGCGGGTGGGAAAGCCGGTGGGGTGGGTTCTGGTTGTTGTAAACAGTGACTCCTACAGTTTGGTCGGGGCGCCTGCACAGCGAGGGAAGGATCTGGGGGAGGTAGTGTGACCCTTCCACACGTTACACTCCCCCAGTTACACCCCCACATGTGTCGGAGGAAGCATGTGATAGTCTCCGCCCTCCCAGACCAACGGTAGGGGGTAGAGTGCGCAATGACCAGGAAGGGGATTGGGAATTGGCATAACGACTAACATTGGGATGGGAGAAAAACGGAAAAAGGAGGGGGGAAAAAGACAATACAAAAAAAAGGAATGCGCTGCACTCGACTGATGCGCCAACTCGATAAGTACCCACCTGGCTAATTTGCATAACAATAGCGCCGGTTGTCAGGTGTGTTCAAATACATTCTCAGATACATTCACACAAAACTTGACAATGAAATGTGTTCCATTCCATTCGTAGAGGCAATTAGGCATTGTCTTTATAGTCTGTGCTTATGCGAGGGAACATTTATGCGCATGCGCGGGGCGGCGGGAGCGCACGTGCACGTGGCGTCATTAAAACACAGTGCAACCAGTTTTTAAATCAGCAACGCAACACTGGTAAAGCGTACTTTCTTTTAACGTCACCAGTATGTTGTGTTTAGTGAAACACATTTAATGTCACAGAGACATCGTAGCTGATGACTTACCTGTAATTTCCCTGTGATGTTTCACTCTCAACGTTACATAGAGACGTTGTGGGGAGGTAAAAAAAAGTATTAAGCTCCTTTAACGTCGCCGGGATGTTGTTTAATGACACGTTGTACAGACTACAGAATCTGTAATGTTGTCATGCAGCGACCTCTAGGCAAAAGAGCCCATCTTGGTGTCGCACTTTGTTTATATTTTAGTTTTTTGTCTGATGTGTGGGTTGGATTTCAGTGGGTTTGGGGGAGGGGTTCCTACTGCTGGCCACACCTCAGACTCTACCAAGAGAGGTCCCCAAGTGGGGGATTCGCTGTATGTTGCAGAGACATGAAAGGCCGGAGTAATTTAGCACAAGAGCAGCATTGTGTTCACCGTTTCCACCTGTACCCATGACATGAAAGGCCAGAGTATTTGAGCATAAGAGCAGCATTGTGTTCACCGTTTGCACCTGTACAGGAACCGACCCTTACAATAATTAATTTATACTTCAAAGCATCAAACTGATGAAGAACACATCTGTCAAACAATAATAATAAAACCAATAAAAATATTCTAAATTATCAAAATGTAAGTACACACAGCAGTATGTCATGTTGACAACATTGCACAGAAGTTGATTTCATTAGCACTAAAAGTGATTTCCCTTTTTTGTATTAGTAACTTCCGAATGTTATCTTTCAAAAGAGACCAGGCTTATGCATGTGCCATGTTGGCGCACATTACACAGACATGATGAAGTGATCTAAAAAATACCTACAGCATTCGTACTTATCAGCAACATTGCAGTGACGTAATCACAACGTGGCATCAGTGACGTTGGCATAACATGTCATCAATTAAATGTTGCCTTCACAACGTTGCAGGCAAGGGTGTAACTCTGTAGTCAGTAGTGGGGGGGACACATTTGGGGGCGTGGTCAGTGGCGGAGGGGTGCTACATAAAGTTGTACGGTCGCGGTGGTGTGGGCAGGGGGGGTGAAGGGGGGCCCCCCCCCCCCTTTTCATATTTATTTTTTTTAAATCAGTTGAGCAAGTCAATTTTGGTGAGTTGTTTCTATATAATTCACTTATGACAAGTCATAATGCCACGCGAGTCTCGGAACGTGCATACTACGTTGTGTGCATGGGTGCAGTACTGCAGTCGTAATATGGGCCAAGGCCAAACGTACATACATGTATCTCTCCTCTTTCATGAGTCGGAGCTGGGGACGAGACGGGCGGTCTTTTGTCACAAACACACGCCCAACACTCCACACACACGCACGCACACACACACGCACACACACACACACACAGTCCAGGTGATAAGTGCCGGCCGTCTCGTCCCCAGCTCCGACTCATGAAAGAGGAGAGATAATAATAGGATGCGCGCAATTCTGCCTCAGTGACGAAGCCCAAACGTCGTTTGACCGCGTATGCCCAGCACTGCACCCCTGGTTGTCTGTATGAGAGAGAGAGAGAGAGAGAGAGAGAGAGAGAGAGAGAGAGAGAGAGAGAGAGAGAGAGAGAGAGAGAGAGAGAGAGAGAGAGAGAGAGAGATCGCGCTATTTATCACAGTTTCACACCAAACTGGGGAGGGGTGTTACAGTATGTAGCCTATTTGAGCACACCTGAATACTGGGCTGTTGTTGATATCAGTGGCGTCGCATGGGTAAAATAACAGGGGAAGCCAAAAAATTTTATTAAAAAAAAAATTATTAAATATTTTTATTAATATCTTTTAAGCAGTCAAGCAGTCACCAGGTACACTACAGTATGGCTCGGCGGCCAGTCAAACTTTCTTTTTATTTATTTAACAGATTGCAGAATGTGTACAATACAGTACGGCTCAATACACACAATTGTATAAGGATATGCAGACCAAAGAAAGACGTTTGTCTTGTTTACATCAGGGTCATTAATACTGCTGGAGCATTGGTTAATTTTTGGTCCGATTTTTCCTTGCACGATTTTGCGCGCCGCGTGGGAGCAAATTCGAGACACATATTCGGTTGCAAAAAGGTGTCGCACGGTCTCCTCTATGGCCGTGAATATTTTCACGCGGATCGGAATCACGGCGCGCCCGTGGGACACTTTTACGTTTAGGCGAGTTTATTCCACGCTTTCGACTTTCCTTTTCTAAGCATTTTCGGGGCTACATGTGAATGAGTAAAAGTTGCGGGACGCCCAGATGTTGCCACGATAGAAAGCTCGCATGGATCCCATAATAGGCTCACTTAATACAGCGTTTTTAAAATCACGCAACATTTTCAGGGTCGTGAGCCGACCTTTTCCCCTCGTTTTCGATGATGGAAGTGATTTAGGAAAAGCTTCGGCACGCCGAGAGGTACCCGTGGATTTATTCTCGCGAGGATCGGGGCAATATTCGGCCCGTGGGAGCAGTCACGGGTTAATACAATTTTCAGAGTGCAGAGGGGAGGTGTGCAGAGGGGATGCCAGACTAATTATTCTGCTCACAGCCCCATTTTAAACTTTTAAGGTGTGGCAGTCAGCTCGAATCTGATTGGCTAGTATCGGTTTTGGACTCTACATACATGAATCACATGGTTGAGGCTGGAGAAAGACACCTACCCCCTGCCTCTCCTCTAGCTGCAGTGAGCATAGTGAGTCTGACAGTGTGTTAGAGAGAGTGAGAAGGAGAAGAGGGAGACATTTAAAAAAATAAAATAAAAAAAGTATAACACAGATACACAGATGAAAAAGAATGTAAACTATATTAAAAAAAAATTATATATATATATATATTTTTTTTTTTCATATTTCATATTTGATATTAATTCATATTTTGATAGGGAGGCCTGGCTTCCGTTGGCTTCCATAAGGATTCACCACTGGTTGATATGCAAAGACAGCTGTGGTACTTAGCGCCGCGCTCACTTGACTTTGCATGACAATGGCTCAGAGATGGCCAAGCATGGGCCGTTTTTCTATCACGTCGCGTCACCGTTTATTATCGTGCAGCGGACACAACTGCATTCTGAAAACATGCCGGGGACCGCTCTGCATTCTGAAAACATGCCGGGGACCGTTCTGCATTCTGAAAACATGCCGGGGACCGTTCTGCATTCCGCATTCTGAAAACATGCCGGGGACCGTTCTGCATTCTGAAAACATGCTGGGGACCGTTCTGCATTCTGAAAACATGCCGGGGACATTTCCCGCGGACCCCCCCCCTTAGTTACGCCCCTGGTTGCAGGGAAAGAACAAGATATATTTCATACAGCTTAGATCAGTATCCCCCTTCAAAAACACACATTGAACATAAATGAAGACCCACAAAGGCAGCAACAATCTGAATCACCATGTAATGACCACTGTTGTTGACGGGTTAAAAGTTATCTCAGACAGTGTTGGGGGGCCTGCTGAGTCGTGACGCTGTGGACATTCTGGAAAAGAGGTACTGACTCCCCTATCAGCAGGGGTGTAAAAAATACCCAGAAATTATACTTAAGTGAAAGTATGGGTACCGTCTCAAAATCGTACTCAAGTAAAAGTCAGAGTATCTGGCTTGAGTAAAAGTAAAAAAGTTTCTACTTTTAAATGTACTTAACTTAACTTAAGTACTAAAAAGTAAAAAAACATTTTTATTCTTCTGATAGTAGGTGTTTAATCAAAGATCCCCGCTTTCTAGTCTTGCACAAGGACCAATCAGCATGGGTATGGGTGGGTTAATTTTTCATTGATGGGGATTTGATTGGCTGTTTTTAAATAAAGTGTGGCCACAGGATCAATAACGTTAACGTTAGTTCGGCCAGAGAAACAAATATACTAATTAAAATTGTTGGACCTGCGAGATTTATACTTTGTAGGTCTGCATTTTGAATGTAAGGAGTAAAAAGTATGTATTTTTTCTCTGAAATGTAATTGAGTAAAAGTACAAGTATACAAACCTAATAATACTCGAGTAAAGTACAAATCCCCCAAAAACAGTACTTAAGTATTGTAACGAAGTACAATTACTCAAGTACTTTACACCCTATCAGCTTGTCCAGTCACCGTTTCTCTTGAGTTCTTGGGGCTCAAAGCGCAGTGTTAAGGCTTCCAAATGAGCTGGACCAGTGAGAACCTTATCGGCAGGAGCAGCAGCCACATTTCCACTGTAAAAATTAAACACCTTTTCAGCAGCTGGTCCAAGACATGTAGGGAGAGAGAGAGTGAGGAGACTGCAAATAATGGCTTCTCCATAACTCATGCTTTCTCTCTCTCTCTCTGTCCGTCTCGCTCTCTCCCTGTCTGCTGGGCACCGTCCAGCTCTCATGGCGAGCTGATATTCCAGGGCTGTCTGTGTCCGTTTAATTGCTGTAATTCTGGACCACCCGCGGCCGCGGTACGTATCCATCCATCTGCCTTCCGCCAAAGAGAGAGAGAGAGATAGAGAGAGAGAGAGAGAGAGAGAGAGAGAGAGAGATAGAGAGAGAGAGAGAGAGAGATAGAGAGAGAGAGAGAGAGAGAGAGAGAGAGAGAGAGAGAGAGAGAGAGAGAGAGAGAGAGAGAAAGAAAAGAGTCCACAAGGAGACGAGGGACACGCCTTTCAACCTTCCACACAAGTAATTATTCTCTGTGGACCAAAACTCTATAATAGGTTTCAGCGCTGTATTACAGAGTGAGGAACCTCATTGTACTCAGTTGACTCAACATCTTCACTCTGTTATCCCCCATGGCGAGGAGAGTTCTTGTTTCCATCCTTAGGATGTATATTATATAGTATAGTGTACATATGAACCAGTGCATTTAGCATGTCTATTTTATCATGCACATCTTATGTCTTCTTATTCCCTGTTATTTTTTTATGTCTATTTTATTATTGTATTATTGCACAATCGATGGAGGCATGCCCACCCGCATTTCACTGGATGCCCTGGTATGTATGTGACAAATAAACCTCTTGAATCTTGAATCTTATAGGACAATGTTCTATTGCACTTAATCCGCAGGCTATGTTGAACCCTAATGAGTAGGTTTTGAGGTAAGTTTCAGCTAATCAAGCTACAGCGGATGAGTCCAGACCCCCGTGTGCTCATGCTGCTCAATGGAGAGGATGGCTGTCGCTCCCACAGGGGGACGTTTTGAAATAATGAGCTCCATTAGGTTAGTGGTGATTACAGTGATGATGCTGGTGATTACAGTGATGATGGTGATGATGTTGATGGTGAGATGATGATGATGTTTTTTTTTTTTTTTTTTTTTTTTTTTTTTGCCTTTTTAATGATTTTCCCCCACCCCCAATTTTATTTTGTCATGCCAATTCCCTTCCTGGTCGTTGCGCCGCCCTACTGTTGGTCTGGGGAGGGTGTAAACAGCCACACGCCTCCTCCAATACATGTGGAGTTGCCAGCCACAGCCCACTGTTCATCACGCACACTAATCGTGCCCACCCTGATACCTCTACACATGTTATCTGCTATGCTTATGTTATGCTTGTGCTTATGTTATCTTAAAATGTTATGTACATGGGGGCAGAGACTACACGCTTTCTCTTCTGTATTTAAGCTTGAAGATACTTAATTTACAGACAGTAATAATACTTTTTACTTACCACATTTCATCAAGTGCTTGATGACTAGTAAGGCTACTGTGAAACTTAATTCAAACATTCTCTCTAGAAACTCTGAATGTGGTTCAGAAAATATTATATTAGACTCTGCAACCCAAAGAAACATGACCCAATTTCCTATTTTGTCTTTGAACTTTCAACTGACACCAGTCTTCTCCCTCTGGCCACAAGTATTTCTCCTGACCCAAAGGCCTACTTCCACAGGAAGCGATCTTTAAATACTTAACCTGCAAACACTTCACCTGCATAGCTTATTCAAGCCTGATATATATATTTGCGGGGAAAAAATTATCGCTTTTGTGCATAGATCACAAGATTTATCAGCCTATAATATGTCAGAATGCAGGTAGGTGAATTCCAATGGTTGAAGGCGATCACAGAGACAGAGAGTGTTTACTCTTGAACAGGTTCGACTTTAATAGTAAGAACACAGAGTACATTCTAAGAGAGAACAAGTGCTAAAAGCACAAGTGTAAGATAAGGTAAATGGGAGCTTATTGGAGGTCCACAGTAGAACCGTCCGCGTTATCCCCGAACGCAATTAGTGAAGACCTGACAATGGACAAGCAGAAGAGAGGTATGTTAAATAGAGACCAAATACCAACATTCCACACACACCCCCGTGACAGCCAATCAGGAACCACCCCTAAGTGACAGCACTAATTGACAGGGAAATGACAGGTGACAAGCCCAGTGACATATGCCAGGAATGTGGGTGGTCACCGACCGAGGTCGGTGTCCAGAACGTAACAGTACCCTCCCCCGACGAACGGCACCAGACGTTCACCTAGGAGCCTCGGGATTCAGCCGCCGGAAATCAACGATCAGGCTGGGATCTAAAATATCCCTTTGAGGCACCCAAGAACGCTCTTCTATCCCGTACCCCTCCCAATCCACCAAGAACTGAAACCCCCTACCCCTCCGCCTACAACCCAGTATCCTCCGCACCGTGTAAATGGGTTGACCGCCAATAAACCGGGGCGGAGGAACCACAGGCAGTGGCGGGGCCAAGGGCGATGAGAGGAATGGCTTCAACAGGGACACATGAAACATCGGATGAACCCTCATAGAGCTCGGAAGTCGTAGCTTGTAAGCCACTGGATTAACCCGATGAATCACTTTAAATGGTCCTATAAAGCGAGGAGCCAGCTTCTTGGATTCCACCCGGAGAGGGAGATCCCGGGTGGAAAGCCAAACCCGCTGCCCTGGACGGTAAACTGGAGCCGGACGACGCTTACGGTTAGCCTGCCGTTGGGTACTAACCGAAACCTTCTGTAGCGCCTTCCGAACCTGTTTCCACGTCCTGCGACAGCGAGCCACATGTGCCTGGGCCGAGGGCACCTCCGCCTCGTGCTCCTGCTCGGGAAACAGAGGAGGTTGAAAACCATACTGGCACTGAAAGGGAGACATACCGGTAGAAGAGGAGAGAAGGGTATTATGCGCGTACTCAGCCCAAGCCAACCTCCTACTCCACGTTGCCGGACTACCGGCAACGTAACACCTCAAGACCCCCTCCAAATCCTGGTTGACCCTCTCCGTCTGCCCGTTCGACTGTGGATGGAACCCAGACGACAGACTGACAGAGGCGCCGAGGCCGGCGGCAAACGCCTTCCAGAACCTGGAGGCGAACTGAGGACCCCGGTCCGACACGATATCTACTGGCAGCCCGTGGACCCGAAAGACATGCTGTATAATTAAATCAGCAGTCTCCCGGGCCGAAGGAAGCTTGGGGAGAGGGACAAAGTGAGCCGCCTTAGAGAACCGATCCACCACCACCAAAATGGTGGTGAATCCGTCCGAAAGGGGAAGACCAGAAATAAAGTCCAGAGATATGTGTGACCAGGGTCGTTTAGGAATAGGAAGTGGTCGGAGGAGACCCGCCGGTGCCCGCCGAGAGGTCTTACTACGTGCGCACACCGGACAGGCCGCCACAAAGGAACGCGTATCCCCCTCCACTGTCGGCCACCAGAACCTCCTACGGATAAATTCCAGGGTCCTGGTTGCCCCTGGGTGGCTGGTGAGGGATGACGCATGTGCCCACTGTAGCAAGCGTGAGCGCGCCACCTTGGGAACATACGACCGTCCCGGAGGACCCCCACCAGGATCGGGCTCCCGCGTTAGCGCCGACCTTACCACCTTCTCTATGCCCCAAGACACGGGTGCCAAAATCAAGGCCGGTGGAATAATGGGATGGGGCTGCTCCTCCCGCCCAGGAAGATCAAACTGGCGCGACAACGCGTCAGGTTTGATATTCTTGGAGCCGGGTCTATAGGAGATGGTATATCGAAATCGTGTGAAGAACAACGTCCACCTGGCCTGGCGAGCGTTAAGGCGTTTAGCCCCTTGGATGTAAGCCAAGTTCTTATGGTCAGTCCAAATAATGAAAGGATGTGCCGCCCCCTCCAACCAATGTCTCCACTCCTCCAGTGCCAATTTGATCGCCAATAACTCCCGATTACCCACGTCGTAATTACGCTCGGCTGGTGACAGACGGCGAGAAAAAAAAGCACACGGGTGCACTTTCCCATCCTTTAAGCATCTCTGAGAGAGCACCCCCCCCACCACGACGTCAGAGGCATCCACCTCCACAATGAACGGAACCTCCGCGTCATGGCGGATCAATACAGGAGCGGATGTAAAACGACGTTTAAGATCGCAGAAGGCCGACTCAGCCCTAGGCGACCATTCAAAGCCAGGGAGAGAGGCCTTAGTGAGAGCTGTTAAGGGATTGGCTAAGGCGCTAAAATTGCGAATAAAGCGCCTGTAAAAATTTGCAAAGCCCAAAAAACGTTGTAACCCCTTGAGCGACGAAGGCCGTGGCCAGTCCAAAACTGCACTCACCTTGGCTGGATCCATGCGCAGATCGCCCTTCGTCAACACAAAGCCCAGGAAGGACACGGTGTCCGTGTGAAACACACACTTCTCAGCCTTAACGAATAGTTGATGCTTGAGGAGACGGTCTAGCACCTCCCGAACGTGCATTTGGTGTTGCACCATATCGCGAGAAAAAATCAGGATATCATCTAAGTAGACAAACACCGACACCCCAATCAAGTCTCGCAGCACGTCGTTAACCAGGGCTTGGAAGACTGCCGGAGCATTAGCCAAACCAAAGGGCATGACCAAATACTCATAGTGCCCATTGGGTGTGTTAAATGCAGTCTTCCACTCGTCTCCCTCTCTAATCCTGACCAGGTTGTATGCATTACGTAAGTCAAGTTTAGAAAAGACCTGTGCCCCCTGTAAGCACTCAAAGGCCGTGTCCATGAGGGGTAAAGGATATCGGTTCTTGATGGAAACGTCATTCAATCCCCTATAATCAATGCATGGGCGCTGATCCCCATCCTTTTTATCAACAAAAAAGAAGCCAGCGCCGGCAGGGGAAGTGGAAGGGCGTATGTGCCCCGCAAGCAATGCCTCCTCTATGTAGGTGTTCATGGCCAAGGTTTCGGGGCGTGAGAGAGAGAACATTCGCCCGCGAGGCGGGGAGGTACCGGGTAGAAGATTAATGGGACAGTCGTATGATCTATGAGGCGGAAGTGCTTTAGCACGCGTCTTGCTAAAAACGTCCGCCAGGTCCCAATAGATCTCAGGCACCCCTATTAAATTGGGATTAGAGGGTAGATCAGAATCTGCCACGCTCCCCACCATCCTGGAGAAAGAGGGAGGAGACAAAAGAGAAGAGGGGGGGGGAGACAAGGGTTTGGGCAAACTCCCGCTGACGATCGACTTGACGTCGGCCGCCGTTGAGAGTTCGCCCGTGCTCCAATTAATGACACGAACACATGACGACAACCAGGGATGACCCAACACCATGACAGAATAGGGGGAAAAGATGACAAAAAAAGTAACCCATTCCCACTCCCCACCCTCCACCCGGATGTGTAAGGGAACTGTGCGCTGGGTGACGCTCCCACTGCCCAGGGGCCGACCGTCCAGGGCATAGACTGGTAAGGGAACCCCTAAGTCCTCCACCGGGGTTCCCCACTCCTTCACCAGTCCCACGTGAATAAAATTGCCCGCCGCCCCTGAGTCAATGAGAGCCTTAGTTCCCCTAATGTCACCCCCACAGTTGATCGCCACCTCAAAAAATGTGCGAGAATCCGTGGTTTTGGCAGGAATGAGCCCACCTGGTGGCGCCCTCTCGAGGCCCGACGGCGCACCTTCCATCCCCGATTGGCGCCGAGCCGATACAGCCTGGACCCGACAGCTGCCGAAGCGGTGACCGGTGCGGCCGCACCGGAAGCAGCGTCGCTCTTTGATGAAGCGCTGCCGCTCGTCGTCCGAGAGCGACAGCGCTCCAAGCTGCATGGATTCATCACCCAGTGGCCCACTCGTGTAATGCATGGAATTATCAACACCAGGAGAAGAAGGAAAACATACCTGGGGCTGGGTGTTGTTGACATGCTCCTTCTCCCTCTCCCGGTGCCGATTATCCATCTTGATGGTGGTGTTGATCAGCACTTCCAGCTGCTCGGGGATCTCACGCGCGGAGAGAGCATCTCGCATCCGCGCTGAGAGTCCCCTGACGAACAGAACCACGCAGACGTTCTCCGCCCAAGCTGTCTCCCGAGCCAAGATCCGAAATTTGATAGCATAAGCTGCGACTGTGCGGAGGCCCTGCCGGCAGTCGAGAAGACGACCACCAGCCTCGAAGATCGAGAGTATCCGGGAAGTATCGAATACTCTTCTCAATTCCCGGGTAAAGGCGTCCAGACTGTCGCAGATTATCGCCCCTGCCTCTAATTCCGCCGTAGCCCAGGAGAGAGCTTCGCCGGTGAGCAGTGTGATAATATACGCTACCTGCGCTGTCTCCGATGGAAATGATCGTGGTTGCAGCCGGAAAACGAGTAGACACTGGGTGATGAATTCCCGACAACCATCCGGTGATCCGTCATAGCGAGCGGGCGCCTGCAGATGTGGTTCGCGGGACCGCTCCTGGACCCCGAACCCCCCCCGACTTTCCTCTGCGTGGAGCGCTGCTTCCCCCGCCGCCGACTGCACACCAGCCACTCCTTCTTGGGCTTGTCGAGCTGTAGCCAACGCCGACTGCGCCACCGCTTGGGATGATCCGACGACCCCATTGAGTCGGATTAACTCGGCGCTGACCAGCTGCTGATGTTCCTCCATCCGTGTCTGGGCTGCTCCCTGCGTCCGGAGCATCTCCATGATGGCCTCCATGGAATTCTGATGGTCAGGTCTTCTGTCAGAATGCAGGTAGGTGAATTCCAATGGTTGAAGGCGATCACAGAGACAGAGAGTGTTTACTCTTGAACAGGTTCGACTTTAATAGTAAGAACACAGAGTAAATTCTAAGAGAGAACAAGTGCTAAAAGCACAAGTGTAAGATAAGGTAAATGGGAGCTTATTGGAGGTCCACAGTAGAACCGTCCGCGTTATCCCCGAACGCAATTAGTGAAGACCTGACAATGGACAAGCAGAAGAGAGGTATGTTAAATAGAGACCAAATACCAACATTCCACACACACCCCCGTGACAGCCAATCAGGAACCACCCCTAAGTGACAGCACTAATTGACAGGGAAATGACAGGTGACAAGCCCAGTGACATATGCCAGGAATGTGGGTGGTCACCGACCGAGGTCGGTGTCCAGAACGTAACAATAATACGCATTTCACGTTGGCATTTCCTGGTTGAAAGCAGTTCAAGTTAAATATATCATTAAAAACTTAACCTACAAACAATATTGGACTGTTCTGACAGCACAATATTGATGTAACTAAAATATTTGCTTAGGGGAAATGTTTTTAATGAATAGCTCAATTAACAAAAGAAACCTTTGTGCTGCAGATTTGAGAAAATACCAGTTTAATGCTGCAAGTACTCGACCATTTAGAATGTTCATCGCTGCAAGCACCACCCTCAAAGTTTCTGCACTTCGGAAAGGTCCTACCCCCAGAGCAGGGGGGTAAAATCGGGTAAAATAATACCCCAGAACTTCTGCTTAGACCCTCAAATGTCCCTAGTCAGGGGGAAATGTCTGCTGTCAAAAAGCGGCTCTCTTTGAACGTTACCCCTCTGCTGTCCCATAAGCCTTTGTTCAATGAGGTAATCCTTATGATGGCTTTGTGGAGAGAACCTGGTTTACCTGCGGAACGTACTGTGCCATGCCTTGTGTTGCTCACCTTTTGAAACAACGCTGGTGGTGTCACTGAACTCTCTGTGAGTGTGGGAGTTGACAGGAACATTTTCAAAGTCAAAGGGAGCTTTGGGACAGAGACGTGCCGTGCCATCTCTGATCACCGGGGAGCTACATTATCTACGAGCCGCATGAGCTGAGTTTTTAATGTTCAAAATGCAGTCATGACCCACCGTTATAGGATTCTGTATCCATTTTATCATAATCATCTGTGAGATATGGAAATTTTTAAGTGTGACCAATGCCATTCATCCCCAGAACACAATACATTGTGGGATTATTCAATTGAACTTTCTTTTGCGCCAACAATACATGCTGGCACTTTTATATGCCAGCCATTAGTGGCGTTCCTTTTAGCACTGACCCATAGATACTGTAAGATAATAATAAGAGAGGCAATTGCCTCTGATGTTTTTGAAGCCATTTAAGGGAAAGTGGTAGGCTATTGTTCGTCAAGCAGTGCACTCTCATAATACCATTGCTGCTTTTTTTGCTGACAGTGCCATGTTCACTTCTTAGGACTTCTCAGGGCCTCTTCCAGGAAAATGTGGTGGAGGTGAGATTTTCCACTGAGTTTTAGTCCAAGCAGATAAGAGTATTCTTCTCCAAGGTAGAGAGACCAAGCATGCTGCGTTCTCTTCACACACGGCCACTGAAGAGCCAGGTGGGAATGTGACTAATGGTGATAAGCTGCTAGGAGGAAAAATGAAGAGCAATTTGATGGGGGAGAATGGCAGTAGAAATGTACTTCCAATGAACCCCCAATGCACCACTTATTTCTGAGAAGACCTCCTGGCTATGTGCCCTGAGATAACTCTCCAACTCTCCTCAACTCTTTTCAAGTCTCATATAGCAAAGTGTACTTTTGTAAGTTATTCTCTTTACAATATTATCAGGGGAGGGAAATGAATTACCCCCCCCACCCCAAATAGATATATTACTGTCTACCACACACTACCTCTCTGGGTTTCAAAATAGCTCTCTGTCTAATGCCTTCACTTGCCCGGTAGCCATTTTCAAAAATATTTGAAATAAATAAGAATCAGTACAATTAAAATCATGTTGTTCAGTGTATTATTATTTTATATTGATGTAACAACATTACCCAAAATGTTAGAACTGTTGTTGTGAAAATAATGACTAAGTCATTTGATATCCATCCCCCTGAATAGAAATACTGTTCACACATCACACATACAGTACATTAGCGGATAATAATAATAATAATAATAATAATAATAATAATAATAATAATAATAATAATAATAATAATAATAATAATAATAATAATAATAATACATTTGATTTATAATGCACTCTATATCTGGAAACCAAGTCTCAGAGTGCTAATAGCACATGCAATTGCAGACATGTACTAACATAAGCAGACATGTACCGACAATGTACAAACAATGATAAGACATATTAGGTACACACGATCATACATGTAGGCAAGCAAGCAGACAGGGTTAGGGTTCTGAAGCGCTGTTGTGTTCACATGTGTAATTATTTCTTAACCATGTTTTGAGATTCTACTTGAATGATCTGTGTGTTTCAATATTGCACATGTGAATTGGTATGGAGTTCCAGGTCTTAGCAGCTCTCACGGAGAGGGTAAATGTGCTTTTCCTTAGTGGAACAGCCAAATCACCCGGTACAACCGTTCTGGTGAACCTGCTGCTCAGAGTGAACAAATCAGAAAGTGGAGGTGGGGCTAGAGTGGCGTTGTTAGCCCTGGGCTTCCGGGGCTTCAGCCCTGGATGTTTTTCTCCTATCCCCGGAGCTTTAAACATTTTTATTAAATTTTTTGTTGGTTTTTAGTACTTTTAAACATACTTTTTTAGTAAGTAGTAGTTTTCATTTGATCCTATACTTCTTTCATTCACCAGACATTTTTTTTAGTGTCCTGAAAGGCGCCTTATAAATAAAATGCATTATTATTATTATTATCATCCAGGAGGGAAAATACACTTTGGATAGTAGGGACTGCATCTCTGCCTGTCCTGGCCAGGAAACACTTTGCAACTGTGAGCTCCTCTGGCAGTAGTTGGATATTGTAATGTGTGGCGAGGGGTTGCAGCAATTCCACTGAGAGAAACTGGTCTGAGGCTGGATAACATGCCTGTATGCCTCTCATAAGTTGTTCTCCAACTCATGAGAACCTGCTCTCAAGCTCTTGCAGCATTCTGTCGAGGACTGGATAGAACTGTCTCTGTCTCAGCTGATCTCCTGAGCTGAGGTCTGAGCTTGTGCCACAAGATGACTTAACTACATACTTGTCCATCCTTTTCTGCTTCCTCCTTTGGCTGGTAGTATGTTCCTCAATCCCAAGGCCATTAAATATGGCCTTTGTCCTGTCATACATGTCCACTGCCATCTCTGAGGTGCGATAACCTTTGAGTGTGTCCTGCACTGTGCTTTTAAATAGTACAGATAGGTATTGAAGATGTGCACTTTAACGCAGCAGCACCTGGAGCCATCCATACCCATGTCCACAGGGCCGGATTAACGACCGGGCCGTCCGGGCTGCGGCCCGTGGGCCTCTAGTGATGAGGGGCCTCCAATTTTTTTTTTTAAACAATTATTATTTTTACATTTTTTATTTAAATTTTTTTTGGAGGCCCCTCGTCACTAGAGGCCCCAACATTTTTTTTAACTTACATTTTTTATTTTTTTTAAGGCCCGTCGTCACTAGAGGCCTTTTGGAGGCCCCTCGTCACAAGAGGCCCCAAATTAGTATTATTATTTTTTTTAACTTTTATTTTAAATTTTTTTGGAGGACCCTCGTCACTCGAGGCCTCTTGGAGGCCCCTCATCACTAGAGGCCTTTTGGAGGCCCCTCGTCACTAGAGGCCCCAAATTATTTGTTTATTCTTTTTTAACTTTAATTTTAAATTTTTTTGGAGGCCCCTCGTCACTAGAGGCCCCACATTTTATTTTAAATTTCTTTCTTATTTTGGAGATCGATGTCATACTGTGACACTGAAATGAAAACATATTTCATCAACTAAAATATTTAGTCAACAAAAATATTTCATCAACTAAAATATACAGTACGTCATACCCTGCCGTCTGCAAGTGGCTAATCTTGATTATTTTTTCTCCTCTTCATAAGAGTTTGAGGTTTTCCGTTTGAGGTAAAAACAGCAATAAAAAGTCAAAACTTGCATCTCCACATCCCAGCCCCGACGCCTGAATACTTTTACCAACAAATTTCCAGTTCCGCGTTCTGCGCTCTGATTGGCCACTGACGTTTCTGGTATCGCCAATCGTGTGACGCCTCTTTCTTTCACCGGTTAAGCTTAGGCACTCTTTCGAAGTTGGTTAAGGTTAGAATTTGTCTTAGAGCAGGGCGATAGAACACCAGCCCTGATTCCATACTCTAACCTTAACCAACTTCGAAAAAGTCGCCTAAGAAACGTCAGTCAATATTTCTATTGTATTTTTTTTCTTTTATACATACATACATACATACATACATACATACATACATACATACATACATACATACATACATACATACATACATACATACATACATACATACATACATACATACATACATACATACATACATATATACATACATACATACATACAGCTCCACCCCCACCTAATAGACAGTCCCCTCCCCACCGTATGTAATGTATATATTCTCTCCCCACCATATGTATATTTCTCTCCCACCCACCCACCCCCTCCTAATGTACAGTCCCCTCCCCATCATATGTATATACTCTCTGTCAGGATCTATGGGTAACAGTACTGTATATTTGCATATCATATATGTCACAAATGTAACAGTACTATATACAGTAACTGTATGTCATGTATGTCCCTATGCCATAAATGTCATGATGTCATATATGTTGTGCATGTCATACATGTCACTATGAATTGAAAATGGGGGACCCAGATGTAAACAAGACAAACGTCTTTCTCTGGTCTGCATCCCCTCAACAATTGTGTGTATTGAGCCGTACTGTATTATTTGTACCCATTCTGCAATCTGTTAAATACAATTTTAATTAATTAATTAATTCACAGACAGTAACACAGGACAAAAACACATTTCAACCCCCTCCCTTCCCTAATTATAATTTAAATTGACATTCACGTAAAAGTAAGCTTACTATTCTAATATTATATTCTTGTCTCCAAAGTGTGTGCATGTTTTTTTTCTTCCTGAGGATGGCGCCATCCCCCCATCTAAACATGATGTGTTTCTTTTCTCTTCTTGATTGATTGAAAACTTTATTAACAGATTGTAGAATGGGTACAGTACAGTACAGTACAGTACAGTACAGCTCAATAAATGTTAAGGGGATGCAGACCAGAGAAAGACTTTCGTCTTGTTTACATCAGGGTCCCCCATTTTCAATTCATCATAACATATATGACATACATGACATACAGATAGACAGTACTGCTACATCTATACATTTATGACATACCAGATTTGCAAATACAGTACTGTTTGTGATACGAAAAGAGTCCAGAAAAGAGAGTATATACATTTGACGTAGAAACTGTACATTGGAGGAGGTTGGGTAGGTGGGGTGGGGTTGGGGGGGTGGGGGACACTGTACATTGGAGGTGGTTCAATGGGTGGGAGGGGTGGGTGGGTGGGGGACACTGTACAACTGTACAAGCAAAACTGTACATTGGAATATTGACAAAACCATACTTGGTAATTTACTGTACATTGGAGGGAATTGTGTTAGGACATTTACAGGGGCCAGTTTCGAATTGCAGTCTCCCGTAGGTGTTCTTTGAGAGTGTTTTTGAAAGTGGGTAGTGATTCACATTCCTTTACAGCTTTGGGTAGGGCGTTCCACATTGATGTGGCATAATTGCGAAACGTGTTTAGTCCCTTGTTTGAGCCGAATCTGGGTTTAACATGATTTGTGGAGCTCCCTCTGGTGTTGTGATCGTGGTATTCACTGACCTTTGGGAAGTATTTTGACATGTACATGGGTATCTTAGTGTGTAGTGAATCCTGCATCACTGAACTACAAACCTGGATGACCCATAACCTCCTCAAATTAAATTGCGGCAAGACGGAACTTTTCATCATCGGCACCAACACCACCCTCACCAGATCCGGACCCATCACACTCACCATCAATGACTCCACCATCACCCCCTCCCCCCTAGTCCGCAACCTCGGTGTCATCCTCGACCCCACCCTCTCATTTGACCCCCATGTCCGCTCCATTGTCAAAACTTCATATTTTCACCTACGCAACATTGCCAAAATCCGTCACTGCCTCTCCCCCCTTGCTGCTGAATCCCTCATACACGCCTTCATCTCCTCCCACCTGGACTACTGTAACTCCCTCCTCACTGGCATCACCTCCCGCTCCCTCCATAAACTGCAGATGGTCCAAACCTCAGCCGCCCGCCTCCTCACTAACACCCGGTCCCGCAAACACATCACTCCTGTCCTCCACTCCCTCCACTGGCTCCCGATCAAGGAACGCATCAACTTCAAAACACTACTCCTCACCTTCAAAGCCCTCCATAGCCTGGCCCCCCCCCTACCTGACTGACCTCCTTCTCCCCTACCGCCCCACCCGTTCCCTCCGGTCCTCTTCCACTCTTTGCCTCACTGTCCCGTCATCCAAACTCAAAAGTTTTGGTGACTGGGCATTCTCACGAGCTGCACCCCGACTCTGGAACTCCCTCCCTCAGACCATCAGAGACTCTCCCTCACTCTCCACCTTCAAATCCAGACTCAAAACCTACCTGTTCTCCCTAGCATTCAACCTTCCTTACCCATAACCACCCTCCTCCAACCCACCACCATTCTCCCCTGCCCTACGTTCTCTCCTCTCCTGCCCCCCCACCCCCCTTAGTTTTCATTTACTCTCTTCCCGACTGTCTCCCCTACTCACTCCCGTATTTGTTATCCGTTACTCGTGGTTTTATGTTCCTGTGTATTCTTATTGTTCTCCGTTTCCCTGTGGTTCTACGTTTCTTTGTTTTCTTTGTTTCTTTTTTGCCTATTGTCAGCGACTTTGAGTCTTTGAAAAGTGCTATACAAAAATGGTTGACTTTTTTTATTACATTGGTTGCCATTTTGTCACAGGAAAGATTTGCCTCTAGGATGGAACCCAGGTATGTAATTTCATCTTTACCCTTTTGCTTCTCTCCACTTCTGTCAAGTTTCAAGTTTCAAGTTTCTTTAATAGTTGTCATACAGAAGTACAGAATACTTTTATACAAAATGCTTCTTACTGTTACGCTCCAGAGACTGTGCAAGACAAGATAAGTATGAAATAAAATAACATAGTATAGCATGTAAATTAGAAGTAAAAAAATGAGGTCACAGTGTTCAGTATAGACATATGTACAATGTTCGATGCAGAGTAGACGTAACTGAGTTACCATATAATATACAATACTGTGTAGTGTACTAATATACAATACTATATAGTGCAAGGCAGAAATAGGATGAGGTGCAATTTAGGTACAATTTACAGTAGGTGTACGAGTTGTAGTGCAAATCCTTTATCAATAAATATAAAGTGTGTTTGTGTGATCTAAAGTGTGGAGAGTGGGTGCTGCAGTGTGTTGTTTGTTTAAGTGAGTGTGTGCATGTGGGTGTGTGTGCTGTGTGCATTTGATGGTTGTTGCATAGTGTTTATTGTTCGTTTAGCAGCCTGATGGCCTGGGGATAGAAGCTTCTTCTGAGTCTTTCTGTGCTCGCCTTAAGACTCCGGTATCGCTTGCCTGACCGCAGCAGTTCAAAGAGGCAGTTGTTCGGGTGGCTCGAGTCCTTAATAATTCTCTTAGCCTTCCCCTTGCACCGCTTGTTGTAAATGTTCTGGAGGGTGGGAAGCCCCCCTCCAATTGTGCGTTCGGCTGAACGTGTCACTCTTTGTAGTCTGCTACGGTCTTGTGCAGTGCTATTCCCAAACCAGGAGGTGATGTTGCCAGTCAGGATGCTCTCTATTGTACATGAGTAGAAGTTCCTGTCTGTTGTAGTTTCAATGTTGAATTAAGGTACGAGTCCGCAATCCACAGGAGGGAGAGTAGAAAATGTGCAAAAAATCTTGTTGTTGATTTGCTGCGCCACCGTTGTCGGGAGCTGTGAGGAATGCGACTGTCCATGTCGAAAGCTGGAACCTGCTGGTGTGTAGAGGAACCTTCAGAGCCTGTTTGTACACAGATTGAATGGGCGCTAGAGTTGTTTTGCAGGCCTGGGGTATTGAAGTACAGTGTTGCTGCTTCAATGTTCAGACAGTTTCTGATGTATCTGAAGTTGGATAGATTTAATTTGACTGTTTGTGTTACCTTTTTGTCCTGTTTTTTGATGTAAGGTTGCAATCTAGGATGATTCATAGATATTTACATTCGATCACCACTTTGAGCTTCTCTCCAGCAGCAAAGACATCTGGATCAGGTGTATTAGATGATCTTTTTTCGAAGAACATACAGGTGGAGGCAGCAGTCAGTGAGCCATTGAACTACCTGCATCATGGTTGTGTTAAGTACTCTTGCTGCTTCTGCTTTGTTTTTGGCATACATAAATTACTCTGTCGTCCGCGTACATCTAGACTAGGGAGCCAGAGCAGACAGAAGGCAGGTAATTTATGTACAGACTGAACAGGAGGGGGCCCAGGATTTAACCTTGTGGCACACCCACATCGTATTCCAGGGTCAGCACAACCCTCTGTTCTTAACAATCAAGAATCTAGTGAACAATAGGCCACGCCCCCTCAGCCTACTGAGAGTAAACGTATTACCATGCAGACATTATACGATGAGTCATCTCACATTTATTTTTCTCTCTCTCTCTCTCTCTCTCTCTCTCTCTCTCTCTCTCCCTCTCTCCCTCTCTCTCCCCCCCTCTCTCTCGTTGTCTCCTTGGTATTAACGAAGGAGCAAAGCCAAGGGGTTTAAGTTGTTACATATCCAGAAAAAACAAGGATGGGAGGACAGATGCTGTGTTATATTTTCTTTTGATTATTATAATTTCTTTACTGTATTTATAGATTTTCCAAACATAGCATGGAGATAACAGCAATCACATTGTAGCATTGTATCTGACCATATTTGAGTGGCAATAATGACATCACTTCCTTAACCCACTGAATGAATGAAGAGAGTGATTTGCCGGATTTCACTTGAAAAGGACAAGACAGGCTATGAGGCTAAATGTGTCTTATTTGCCTGGTGAGTTGTGAGCAAATGTTCTGGGAGGTACTATATTACCCATGTGGTATATTCTAAGCACATACCTAAGGTTATTTACAGTACAATGAGGTTTGTTATCTGGAAGGAGGAAAGATCATAAGTGATAGAATGGTCTCCTCATCTGACTTCAAATATAGCCAGCAAGGAATAAACGTGCAGTCAAGACCACAGAGTTCTAATTCAAACTCATGTATTTATTGCAGAGAGGCCCAAAGGTGAAAATGCATCAGTTACATACAGGGATTTTTCATCATTTTTCATAAGACATGATTGTACAAAAGGATTGATGAGGTTTACATAATTATAGCCCATTCACGGTGGCTCTCACATCAAAACAAGTCTGCACATAAAATTAGTCATGTTTATCAATGGAATAGACTACTCCTTTTGCCACCACATGGTTAAACCTGGTCTAAGATAAGCATCTTACTCTATATCACCACAAACAGTGATTATTCCATACAGTTTACTCACGTCGCGGCAAGAGTACAGTCTGTGGAACTGGTGGAGGCCAGAAAACCCCCTGGGGTGGGAATATCTGTCTGGCCTCCTCTCTCTTAGAGCCATATGAAATCCGCGTTCACGGAATCGCGGACGGAATCGCGGAATTAACCAATAAAAATGGAATCAACTGCAAAACGTGGAATATTGCAGAATTTGGCCTAATCTGGACTGAAATTTCGTTTTTGGGTGGAACGTTTGGTGCACACGCGGCCGGGGAGGCGGGGACGCTACAGCGTGTTACACACAACACAGCGGTGCTCAAGCGTCTGGCTGCTTCAGTGTTAACATCGTCAAGAAGCTAAAAAATTCCACAATAAGCCCTCAATTCAGAGCAGAACAGTATCCTAATGACTTTTATGCCTCCGGTGATAAGGTGTTTTGCTAATTCTGTCAACGTTCCGTTGACTGGACCCGCAAAAACACTTGCGACACTATTGTGATTAAATAGCTATAACGTTAGGACATGATAGCTTCTAGCTAAATCTAGTGCACCCATCCATTTGTTTAATGCAAATGATTGTCATTTAACACTGCCCTTTATAAACTAAATACACTTAAATAGCTATGTAACGTTATAGGACTATAGATGGAAATGATAGCTTCTAGAAGTTCTACAGTAGCTAAATCTGGTGCACCCATCCATTTGTTTAATGCAAACGATTGTCATTATACACTGCCCTTTATAATCTAAATAAACTTAAATAGCTATGAAACGTTACAGTACATAGGACTATAGATGGAAATGATAGCTTCTTGCTAAATCTAGTGCACCCATCCATTTGTTTAATGCAAACGATTGTCATTATACACTGCCCTTTATAATCTAAATAAACTTAAATAGCTATGAAACGTTACAGTAAATAGGACTATAGATGGAAATGATAGCTTCTTGCTAAATCTAGTGCACTCATCCATTTGTTTAATGCAAACGATTGTCATTATACACTGCCCTTTATAATCTAAATAAACTTAAATAGCTATGAAACGTTACAGTACATAGGACTATAGATGGAAATGATAGCTTCTTGCTAAATCTAGTGCACCCATCCATTTGTTTAATGCAAACGATTGTCATTATACACTGTCCTTTATAAACGAAATAAACTAAACTAAAGGTGCCTAAATTATTACTATATTTCATCACAATATAATAGATATAGCTAGGTTACTGACATTGTCATTGTGATAATGTCAGTAGTAGCTAGCTGTATCTATTGTTTACACTTGAAATATGTATTTTTATTTTGTCACAATATTAATTGAAAAATATTGTGTAAAATTTAACTGTATTTCTGAGTTGCAGCACTTAAAAACATTAAATGGACTGTTATATCTTATTCAATTGTGGACATTTATTCATTCCCACTTATTAGACACTATTTCTGATGGTAAAATGAGCATAAAAAGCAAAATACAGAATTCTGAAATATTAAAACGGAAAAAATGGAATTTGGGAAAAAATTTAATGGAATTTGGAAAATAATAAAACGGATTTCCACCAATAGTAGCACATATTCTAATAATACGTTGGTCCAATTAGGTTTCTTGATTCTATATATGGAGTCTCCTCTGTTCCTTGGGTCCCAATCAGATGATCTTCGGGGGGGGGGGGGGGGGGGGGCGCCCCCCTCCAATCTCCTCGTCGTGTGGGCTGTGGTTTCTTGATGAGCACAGAGTCTTAACCCTAAAACCTTTTCTATATTTGTAGCTTTAATGTAATGAGTTACATATATATATTCAGCATTAAACCAATGTGGCGTTGTCTATATTTTAATACCAGATTCCCTATATAAAGTATACTAAATTAATAGTTCTAATGGTTTAGGTTCTAGCAAGCTTTACAACCAGAGTGAACTGACCCTCCATTACCTTCATAACCAGATTGACATTCTAAATGACATTTAATTCTAATGAGTCAGTTACCTTTTAAAATGATATGGTTTAGTTTCCTACAGATCTCCACTCTTGAGCGTGGGATGCTCTACTCATCTTAGTCATATTTGTACTTAAGGCATTATTTGAACCGTGTGTTTTGTCTCTAATCTATTATTGTATGGATTCAAACAGTTCTCAAGAGGGGGGTTTTGCTCCTAGTTACCCAACTGTCTTCAAGACTCCTTGAATGTGTCACAAACCGTTTTAGCATGAGGGGGCTTTTATGACATGCCCCTGTGTCTCCAACTGTCTTCTAAATACAGTTGAGTAAACAGTTTTAGCATGAGGGGGTTTGCCTGAAGGCTCTCCCCAAAATGTCACACAACACTGAAGCCTGCTACTGTTTGTTCCAAACTAATTTATACATACATAAATTTGTTATGAAATACCAGTCAAGGATACCACACCCATCATGTGAGCAGTGCAGGCAGTGATTTAGTGTGTACTGTATACTGTACGCTCAATGCCATGTTGCCATATGCCACCATGGTATCCCATCATCTGCTGTATGTATCCTGTATTATATAAATGATGCCCTTCTGATAAAGGTTGAGGTCTTCAATGTTGGGAGTAGTAGCTTATTTGATTCAGACTAAAATCATTTCTAAATTGGGACCAGATTTGAAGGTGTTTTAAGATTAGAATGTTTTGAAATGGGTTTGAGCTAAGGGGGCAGAGCAATAATGAGGGTCTTGATTGTATTTCCATGGTGACCCAAAAAAACAAACAGAATATAATTTATTTAATTAAAAAAAAAAGTATCTGTTTTTTCTAAGACTGTGTGAACGGCCATTTTGTGCCCAGGCCTGACTGAGGACATTGACATTGGCCGTGATTGCTACAGTATATGAGAAGCAGCTTGACATTGAACTTGGACTATTTTATGCCTGTCCCCTCTCCCCTCCTTCTGCTGCCCTTCTAAGCAGGAGGATGATGACATCACAGGCCTAGGCCTAGGAAATAAAACTACTGTAGGAAGGAGATAATGGAATGGCAGACTGGTTCCCAACGGGAGGTCTCACACTACACAACCACCCAGCTGAACCAGATTGAACGCCTTGACTTGGGAACCCTCTTCACTTCATCTCTCCCAAGCTAAGTAGTGTTTCCTTCTGCCTGCATAGCGGTGTTGAATATAGAACTGTGTACACAATACTCCTGTACACAATTTCAATGTGGAAATGGGGATACTCTAGTGTCGTCAGCTGACATCACCACACACACACACACACACACACAAACACACACACACACACACACACACACACACACACACACACACGCACGCACGCACGCACGCACGCACGCACGCACGCACGCACGCACGCACGCACACACACACACACACACACACACACACGCACACACACACACGCACACACGCACACACACGCACACACACGCGCACACACACACGCATACACACACACACACACGCTCGTGCGCGCTCCCTAGTACTCCTTTAGCTGTGTGAACTCTGCAGTCATTAATAAATGACTCATGTCTTTTCCTGTCTCTCTCTTGAGTGCTTTTCTAAACAAGTGGGATCGGCCAGCGGCACCAGGGGAACAGGGAGCCGCGGTGACGGGGCTGCTGGCCCAGAGATGAGGTAGATGCTGACCTGGCCCCATCCATCCTCAGTGGAATACACGGCCGCACTCATCTCGCTGAGGGGTCTCCAGCAAACAGGAGGTCATCCCTCCACTGCTGCAGTCCGCTGGGTCCCCATTAAGAACTGATTTTCTGAGCCAGTGGATATGTCAACGGCCAGAAAGTAGAGATGCAGTTAATATTATAGATCTGGAAGGACTTTCTTTTAAAATAAATGTTCCCTTGTTTTTACCGGCACGGTTTGTGCTTTCTCGCCTGCTCTTTCTTCACTCTGAGAGCGACACAAAGGCTGAACACACACACACACTCACACACACTCACACACACACACACACACACACACACACACACACACACACACACACACACACACACACACACACACACACACACACACACACACACACACACACACACACACACACACACACACACACACACACACACACACACACACACACACACACACACACACACATACATACGTGTTTATTATTTATACCATCTGCCGCGAGTGTTCAATTGTCAACAGTATTGGCCACCATTTAGGCCAATACTGTTCCTAGCCTGAGTTACGTGAACATAAAGATCGGTTGGCAGGGAAGGAAGACTCCCTGCTATGCTTCTGTGAAGCCGGCATGAAGCAGCGTCTCGGCTGCGGTGAGCAGAGAGGCTGGGGGTGTTCTTTCCCCCGGATGGGTGTCGGTAGGTTGGCATGGAAAGGAAAATGATACTTCCGAGGCTCTAAATGGGGAAACATAGCTTCCCTATAGGTAACCTTTGGCGGCAGACATGGTGGTGGTGTCTGTTATCCGCTCAGACATCGGGAACCTGCTGACATTTGACATTATTATACTTCTGAGGACCCTTGCTAAAACTTGCACCGCTCAATGGGGGGTAATAGCATGGGGTCATTCAAGCATTTCTTTTTTGAGGACCAGACAAAAGGTCCTCACTACCCAACCAAACCAAACCAATACACACACACACACACACACACACACACACACACACACACACACACACACACACACACACACACACACACACACACACACACACACACACACACACACACACACACACACACACACACACACACACACACACAGCGATAAGTGCACATACTGTATGGAATGCATACACACAGACAAAAGAAAAAAATTTCACATTTTTTTTTATCGTGCGATAAGAGTCCGCCGTTAACTTAGCCCGGTAACGGCGTTAACGGCCCGGCCTTAGTAAATACACATCAAATGCCAAAACAAACACATACCTTTGACTCAGAATGTTCTGATTTATTGAAATCTATACAGCAGTAGTTTGTTTATACTTCAGAAGTATGATATTTAGACTAGACCCCACAAAATGAATTGAAGTGAATGAGGAGCCTGATACCTGGGAGGAATGGCAGGTGGCCGACAGCGGACAAAAGCAGTGGTCACTATAGTTTACTTTTAGATTATGGAAGACTGCTGGTTTTTGACAATTGAAATATCCCTTTAACCAGTGTTTCTGAGACAGAGAGGGAGAGAGAGAGAGAGAGAGAGAGAGAGAGAGAGAGAGAGAGAGAGAGAGAGAGAGAGAGAGAAGAGAGAGAGAGAGAGAGAGAGAGAGAGAGAGAGAGAGAGAGAGAGAAGAGAGAGAGAGAGAGAGAGAGAGAGAGAGAGAGAGAGAGAGGAGAGAGAGAGAGAGAGAAGAGAGAGAGAGAGGAGAGAGAGAGAGAGAGAGAGAGAGAGGTCAGTTTTGTTTCTGTGATTTTAAATCGCGGACAGAAGAATGTGTGGAACCCATAATATGGCGGCATGAAGGCTTTTGATGTCAGGGTTTCTTTTGTGTGTCGAGTCTCAGAGCTTTTTAATGAGCTAACCTGACTCATTATGGAAGCTCTGGAAGAACCTGACACACAGTCGCGCACGGCGGGACCGCCTTTCCTCACCGCTCTGAAACCACAAATTACAGCAGCTTAGTCCCTCACTGGGATACAGGGGGCCTAGTCTAGCCACCCTCCCTATAATGGCTCCTGGGAGACTTCAGAATTGTAAATACGTATCCAGGGTTTGGGTTAGTTTTTCCTCTAATAGGCAAAGCCTTTGTCAGTCCCATTAGAGTCACAGGTTGTGGGTGTGTGTGTGTGTGATGTGAATTTGAGATGTGGGTTTCATCGATTTAGTCTAAAATATTCAGTAACTTGGAAACCACAGGGCGGCGGTCGGTACTTATGCAGCCTCTGGCGTGGCATTCTGCCTCCATTAGCTTGGTGGGGAATTTACAGACACAATGAGACGGAAGTAAAGGTCTTCCTTGTTAATGTCCGGGTATTGATCCAATTTGGGTTACTCCCATGACACTGCACGAGGAAGAGTTCAACGCAGCACGGCGCAACTGGTAATGCCAAATGATAGTTTCCTCTCTCATAATTAAAAATAGTTCATTCTAAGATTGCTATTTATCTACTCCAACTGGCCTTTATAAAAATGAGGGTGAACTTTAATATGTAAATATCTGTTTGTTTTCTTCCACAGTCACCCTGCCCTCCAAGTTCACTGCAGTGACACATTAATTAAATTTGCTATTATTTGTTCAACCATGGATGAACTGATTTAAAAGTCAGCTTCTTCCACACAAAAAAGCTTTTTTAATTAAAAAAACGATTAATTATTTTCTATTCATCTGCCCTCTCTTGCTATCTCTCACACATGCTCTCTCTCTCTCTCTCTCTCTCTCTCTCTCTCTCCTCTCTCTATCTCTCTCTGACACACACACACACATAATACAAACTCTTTCTGTCACTTTCCTTTTTATTAGAAAAATAAATAAAAATGAAGGAGGGAGGAGAGGGATGTGTGTGTGTCTGTGTGCGCGCGCGCGCGTGTGTGTGTGTGTGTGTGTGTGTGTGTGTGTGTGTGTGTGTGTGTGTGTGTGTGTGTGTGTGTGTGTGTGTGTGTGCATGTGTGTGTGTGTGTGTGTGTGTGTGTGTGTGTGTGTGTGTGTGTGTGTGTGTGTGTGTGTGTGTGTGTGTGTGTGTGTGTGTGTGCGTATATAGTGTTTGTGTGTGAGGGAGAAAAGAAGAGAAGTCAAAGGGGGACAAAAAGCTGTAGCCTAGCGTTACAGGAAAGGGCCACATTAATTGGCGCTATGGGGGGACTGTTGAATACCTGCTCCTAATCACCCCCTCTCCTTCCTGTGTAGGTCACTGTAGATCACAGGTTTGACTCCCTTCTGTGTGATATGCGAGGCCGGGAAGATACAGAGGAGAGGTCTCGTTAAGGCTGCTTGTCTAATTTGAGAACATGCTGTACACATGAAAGCCGAAAGCTTTCTGTGGAATAATGGCTCTGCCCTGTGTCCCCACATCCTGCGATTTGTCCCTGGTAAACAACCTTCTAAACACCCTGGTAAACACCCTGGTAAATACCCTGGTAAACAACCTTCTAAACACCCTGGTAAACAACCTTCTAAACACCCTGGTAAACACCCTGGTAAACAACCTTCTAAACACCCTGGTAAACACCCTGGGCCCTGTTTCTCGTACCTGGTTCAACTAAGTCGATCAAGATGTCATTATCCAGATTCAGTTAACCCGATGTTTGAAGCCGGGATTTTCCTGTTCCTCGAAGGTGGATTCAGTCTCGTTAACTCGATTCAGACTTGAGACCCAGGCTAAGTGCGCGCGGCCGCTTCAGGTGAAAAGCCAGCACGTATCGATGGCAGAGATCCTGATTCTCTAACGGCATTGATTGATTAATTGATTTAAAACTTTATTGACAGATTGCAATACGGCTCAATCGCCTCGCCGACAAGTTAAATGCGTTATCTATAGGCTAATTTTAAGTCCCTCATTACCTCAATCAATCAGATTATATTTCTTTAAACTTGCCTGCTGGATTGAATAATCAAATGAGATCTTGCTAGCGAAAATAATTAGTTAAACTGTTATACAGAATTACGATACGGCTCTCTTACCCATTGATTGATGTATAGTCGATCTTTAACTTATCTCCACTGTGGTCTAACGGGTTGTTCTTTTGACTTTCACACAGACGACCGGGGTTCGAAACCCTAGTCTTTTCCTTCTTTTTGCAATATAGGAATAATTCAATTTGGTGCACGTTGAGAGCTATATAAAGAATGACATCCTCAATGCATGTAGATTTATAATATTTTAACTTAAAACCAGGCTACTTTGGCGTATAATCATTAATATTATATTCAAAAAAATTATATTGGAAACACGGGGTTTCGAACACGGGTCGCTGGGTTGGCAGGCTTGAGCACTACCGCTGCACCACTGTGCCAGATGGGATAAATTCATTGTTTATACATTAATGAACGAGAGACCCGTGTTTAGAATATTCTTTATTTTGAATGAAGTTTTATTTCTTTATCCTCATTCATTAATGTGACGTCAACGGCTCATTCAATTTCTCAAATCCGTCAAACAGCGCATCTCATCAGACATCTTAATCCCAGTTACAATTAAAATAACCACGTCATAATGTGTACATCGCACCGAGCGAGCGCCACGGTATATATAACGTGCATTATTTAGGACAAAGTGAATTTAGTATCAGCATTTTGGGTCTATTTTACATTTCAAAAGCCCCCTCTGGAAGAATGGAGCACAAAAACGTAATTCAGAATGGTATAACGCAGATCCTAGGCTGTGGGAATAATTTCAGGAAACAAGCTGTCACTTTCTTTGCGGGGGCGTGGCTCTGCTTGATCCGGCTAACTTGAACTTAAACTCTGCTTTCGACCAGGCTCAAACTTTTGGATCTGTTGTCATGGTGATTTGAACAATCCAAGTACGGGGAATCGGAAAGTCAGGCTTAAGTCAGACTTACCAGAAAGTTATCCGGCTAACTCAGTTATCCAGGTACGGGGAACGGGGCAGGTAAATACCGTGGTAAACAACCTTCTAAACACCCTGGTAAACACCCTGGTAAACACCCTGGTAAACAACCTTCTAAACACCCTGGTAAACACCCTGGTAAATACCCTGGTAAACAACCTTCTAAACACCCTGGTAAACACCCTGGTAAACACCCTGGTAAACAACCTTCTAAACACCCTGGTAAACACCCTGGTAAACACCGTGGTAAACAACCTTCTAAACACCCTGGTAAACACCCTGGTAAATACCCTGGTAAACAACCTTCTAAACACCCTGGTAAACACCCTGGTAAATACCCTGGTAAACAACCTTCTAAACACCCTGGTAAACACCCTGGTAAATACCCTGGTAAACAACCTTCTAAACACCCTGGTAAACACCCTGGTAAACACCCTGGTTAACACCCTGGTAAACAACCTTACTGTGCAGCTTTCTATTGTGGTGGTGGAGTTTAGGTGCACTTTAGTCTGTGTGTAAATAAGTAATGTTTTGTGGTGTTTTTTATGCTGTGCATTTATGTGAATGTTTAGTGGTAGTTGAGCTATGATTGTAATTATGTTTTCATTTTCGGATGTATGGAGGCACTGTATGCTTGATTAAAGTTGTGAATGGAGATGTAGTCATTTCACATGTGATCCAGGGATGTAGCGAGTAGTGGGCTGTAATTGGTCGAGATACGTCACGTGGTGTCAGTGAAACTGTATACAGGAAGTCGCGGGGAATTTGACAGCAGCGAAGGGAGACGATTGAGAACCGGTGAGTGGATGTGTGTAAGCGATTTGTTTTAAGAATGATAGTAGTATTGTGGTAGTTATTGATTGAATGTGTGTCTTGTTTCAAGGTTTGTAACCTGTTGGAGGAAGAATTAAAAGCTTTTTGCAACTGAGTGGCATCCTGTTCATCCCTTCACCCCAGCTGCGGGAGTAAAGCAGCACAGTTACAAACCGCGGGCGGCGGCAGAAGAGTGGCTGAACGCGCCGTCAGATAAGGACAAACAACCGAGGGATATGAGGTACTCCTGTGTCGTTGTGAATGAAATAACTCGCGCATCAGGCCATACGGGTCAGCGAGCAGGAACGTTCACCTGGTTCAAATGCTAAATACAAGAAGCAACGCAGCTAAATCAGTGAATGAATGAAAACGGTGTTTGACAGGTGTCAGTGCTAACGTCAAATGCGATCAGGAGTAATGCCAAGCTACTGAAAGTAACTATCAAATAGCATACCAACACTAACGTGGACAAACATGAAGGCAGCTAAAGATAAAAAACTATAGCTCATTACTAGCCCTGTGATGGTGCCAATTATATTATTTAGGTATAGATGATTTAGTAGCCCTCTAATGTCAAGACCTTTAGCTTAGTTTGAGTGTACCCGGGTAGCAAGCCGGCGGGAGAAGGTGAAACCTACTCCACTTTGTTTATTTGTATTGTTTTCCATTTTTGGGCGGTATCCCTGGGGGGACCTCTGGTGAGCCTGGTAACGCCGCTGAAGACTAGTTAGGTTAGGATAGTCAGGGAAGAAGCTTCTGAGCTAGTTTAGGCAGCTAGAGAGGGCGGAAGACACAAGGTAGATAAGGAGTTACGGGTACGCTCAATTAGGTTATTATTTTATTGGGTTATTTATCATTACAATTATTTATTTTATGGTCAAATAAATAATAAATAAATAAAAATAAATAAAAATGGATCAATTAAAGAAAGAGAGGGCCAAAGTGAAGGCAGCCTTCACAAGAAAAGCCAACAGCATTTTGCGAATGGCGCCAACTATGCTGCGAGAGGAATTGAAAAGTGAGTGGAAATCCCTTTCTGAGGACGCAGAAAGGCTTCATGCAGCTAATTATGTTTGTGAGGCCTGTCTGATTGATGAAGCAGGCGACATGGAGGCTGTGGATGAAAAAGCCAAAGCAGACTTGGAGAGGGTAACCATAGAGTGTGATACAACATTAAAAGAGGTGAAGCAGGCAATCCATTCCAACCTTTGGTCAAAATATGCAGAGACCGAGCTAAAAGCAGCCATTGGACGGGCAGAAAGAAGCTATGAAGGTGCGGGAGAAGTTAACCTGGAAACAATCACCTATGAAAATGGTAAAGAACAAGTCACACTCGTGGAATCTCTCATCACCAAGGCAGGAAGTCTGCTAGCTGTCTGGGAAGGGTGGATCCCTGAAGGCGCTGCGTGCGAGGTTAGTAAGAAGCTGCAAGTGCTGGAGGACAAGAGAATTGACCTCTGGCAAAGGTGGGTAGTTGATTTCGGCAGGGTCCAGAAAGAGCAGGCTGATAGAGCCATTGAAATCAGGCAAAAGGCCACCTCTGACATCGCAGAAGCTGAAAAGGGAGGCGCTGAGGCTGAAAGAAGAGCCGCCGAGACCAGGCTTAAGGCAGCCGAAGTTAGCGCTGGGTCTGAGGAGAGGGCCGCAGAGGCCAGAGAAAAGGCAGCTGGGATTCAGTTGGAAATGGCAGAGGCCGCCGCAGAAGAGCGTGCCGAGCTGGCCAAGGGGCAGCGGAAAGCATGGGAGGAAGCACAGAGTGCTAGCCTGGCGAACCTGGGAGCAGGAGGCTCGCAAGCATCAGCCTCACCAAGAGTTCGGCTCCAGCCAATAAAACTACCAAAATTCAACGGTTGCATGCGAGACTTTCACCGTTGGCGAAGAGACTGGGAAAACCTCCAGCGACAGGGAGATCCATCTGGGTCAGCCGAAGTGAAGAAATTCCAGCTCCTAGACAGTGTGGAGGAGAGAGTCGTCAGTGGCGTTAGGCTCTCAAGCTACGACACAGCTCATGACATGTTTAGGGTCCTTGAAAACCGGTTCGGGAATAAGACCACCATCGCTATTCAAATAATTGAAGAGTTGGAGAAGTTGCCGGTGGCAAAAGGTAACCAGCCGAGGAAAACAATAGAGCTCATCCAAGCTGTTGAGAAGGCCCTTACTGACCTGACAGACTTGGGGAGCATTGATGCTATAAAGAATCCACTTATTATCAAATCTATTGAGAGCAAGCTGCCTGAATGTGAGCTGAGGAGCTGGCTCACCTTCAAAGCTGCACCTGTGAATAATGTCACCCCTGAAGGCCACTTTGACGCTCTCCTAAAATTTCTAAAAAACGAAGAAGTAGTCCTTGAGGCATTGGTGCAGCTAAGACCCTCGGAGGTATTCGAGAAGCCAAGCAAGCCAGAGTGGAAGGCGTTCACAAGGGCCACAGGAAAGGGTGCGGCTGGAGAAGAATGCAGCGTGTGTGGGGATGAGAAACACGGAGGCAGGATTTTCTTCTGTAAAAAGTTCAAAGCGCTCAGTCTGGCTGAGAAGAGAGACATTGTCGAAAAGAATGAAGCCTGCCAGAGATGTTTGGCATCCCATCATGAGGATGGAGAATGCAGCGACAGGTTCCTCTGCAGGAAAAGGTGCTGCCAAAAGGGAGAGACCTCCGACCACCACTACCTCATGTGCTCTGCGGAAGGGGGGCAGAGAGGAGATGAGAGGAAAAGGGGAAGGCAAAGGGTGGAAACAAGTGGCGCAAACGCGGGAACGCTCTCAGATGAACAACAGAGGGCGCTTGCTAATATCTCCCCCGAAGCAGCAGACCAGATTATAAAGGCATTCACCAACCAAACAACGGTGTCAATGAGTACAAACACTTGGAGTGGTAGTCTCCTTGAAGAGATTGGCCTGAGGGAGCATCCTGTGCTTATGATGATCATGGAGGTCACGACAAACGGGGGGCAAACTATTGGGACCCTGGTAGACCTCGCGTCCGACACTAACTACATAACCCACCAAGCTGCCGAAAGACTCAGACTGAGAGGGGAGAAAATAACGTTGGTCGTGCATGGGGTTGGAGGAATGAAGGTGAGAGTCGAGACTGAAAGGTACCTGCTCAAGGTCAGGATGCGCATTTCAGAGGACATGTGGAGTCCCCACCAGATAGTCTGTTATGGCCTGAATGAAATCGCCCGAGCAGGCAAGGTCGTTAGCCCAAAGCAGCTTCAAAAGTTCTTCCCAGAGGTCAAGACGGAGGAGCTGGTCCGGCCAGAGAAGATCGAGCTCTTGATCAGCCACCGGGAGGGTCGGCTTGCTCCACAGCGGATGAAAAGAGTGGGAGACCTGGTGCTGTGGGACGGCCCACTAGGGAAGACTGTGGGGGGAGCGCACCCTGATCTGTTTGAGGAGATGGAGATGTCAATTCACAACTCGAGGACTCATTTTGCACGTTCTATGAGAACAAAGGCAGTCAAGGTGGAGGAGATCTCCTGTGAGCTGGTAAACACCAGAAAAGGGGCTCAGGGCCCGGAGCAAGAAAGTAAGGAGGTCAGAAACACAGCCACGACCAGCAAAGAAGTTCTTGAATGGTGGAGGTGGGATAGCATCGGAGCCGCCTGCGAGCCAAAGTGCGGGGGATGTCGGTGCGGGACTTGCCAGCCAGGGGGAAAGGAGATGACTCTAGTAGAAGAAAGGGAACTAGAAAAGATCAAAGAAGGTCTGTCCTATGTGACCACTGACAACCATAGCAACTCACCTCACTGGGATGCAGGATACCCCTGGACAGAAGATCCTGTTTCGCTTCCATACAACAGGAAGGTGGTGGAAGCGACGTTCCTGAGGACCGAAAAGCGCCTCATGAAGGACCCATTATGGAGAACGGCGTATACAGCACAAGTTCATGAGATGGTGGAAAGAGGAGCAGCCATCGAGTTGGAGAAGAACATGATCAGCAGTTGGAGAGGGCCTGTTTGGTACGTGAGTCATCTAATCGCACCAAACCCACATTCTGTCACTACGCCAGTGCGCCTTGTCTGGAACAGCAGCCAGGAGTTCAAAGGGACAAGTATGAACAGCATTCTGCTGAAGGGTCCAGATGTTCTAAATCCCATCCGGGCGGTCCTGCTCAGGTTCAGGACAGGAGAGCATGCGGCCATAGGAGATATTAGAAAGATGTATAATTCTGTGTGGTTAAATGAAAGAGAGGTCCACCTTCATCGGTTCCTCTGGAGGGACTCACCAGAGGAAGAGATCAAAGATTTCGCCATCACTCGGGTCAACATCGGAGACAGGCCAGCTGGGTGCATAGCACAGCTGGCTATGAGGGAAACGGCGAGGCTTCCCAAGTTCTCTCATATGGATGAGGAGAGGAGGGTCCTTGAGGAGGACAGCTATGTGGACGATATCCTCACATCCCACAATGACCGAGGGAAGCTGGACAAGATCACGAGAGGAGTGGAAGAGATCCTCACCGCTGGAGGCTTTTCGCTCAAGCCATGGGTTCGGTCCGGTCAAAGTGGGAGGCGTGAAAGAAGTCAGCCCAAGCAATCTATTGAGACTCCGAATATGGCGCTCCAAACCCTGGTGTTGCCCAACCAGCTAGGGCAGGAAGACAACAAGGCCCTCGGCGTTGGCTACTATGTTGATAGTGACAGGCTCTTCCTGATGGTCTCGATAAATTTCTCCAAAAGAAAGCAGAAGATGAGGACAGGGGTTGACCTTCTTGAGGGGGAGGTCAGAGAGCAGACGCCAGATCCTCTGACCAGAAGGGAGCTCCTGAGTCAGGTGGCAGGGCTCTATGACCCTATCGGGCTTGCTACCCCGGTCAAAGAGAAAGGGGCCATTCTGGTGAGGAGAGCTTTCCAGGTGGCTGGGGGAGGGGGCTCGAAGAAAGACACGTGGGACCATCCTCTTCCAGCAGACCTCCGAACAGAAGCTATCAAGCTCTTTGAGGAGTACAGTCGACTTCGTCAAGTTGGTTTTGAGAGAAGCCTCACTCCTTCCGGATGGAGAGGGAGGCCGTGGGGTGTGACATTTTCTGATGGAAGTGATGATGCTTTCGGAGCTGTCCTGTATCTGAGGTGGGAGACATCAGCAGGGGTGGACACTCGTCTCGTCGAGTCGAAGGCCAAGCTGACACCCCTTGACCAGAAGGGTGATGTAATCAAAGCAGAGATCTGTGGTGCAGTCTTTGCAGCCAGATTGAAAGGGTTCTGGGAGAGGCAAGGCCGTCTGGAGGTAGAGAAGTGGTTTCACTTTGTAGACAGCCAAACTATACTGGGAGCAATTCAGAGGGAGAGTTACGGGTATCAGACGTTCTTTGCGAACAGGGTTGGGGAGATTCAGAAGGCAGGGCCAGTAGCCGACTGGTGGTGGATCCCAGGGGATCTGAATGTCGCTGACCTTGTCACTCGAGGATGTCCCCCGGAAGACCTGGATGAAGGTTCCAAGTGGCAAAAGGGACCCGAGTTTCTAATAAGGCCTGTGGAAGAGTGGCCCATGAAGTCCGCGGCAGAGGTAGCGGCTAACACCAGAGAGGCTGTGTGTAGGCTCCAGAGGAGGGCGTTCACAGCGGTTCTTACTCGAGCCCAGCTGAAAAAGGCGTCAAGTTCGTCCGAGAAATCTCCGAACGAGGCGGACAAGGCTCCCGGGCTCTCTAAGAAAGGAGAAAAAGAGCCCTCTAGCGAGTCCGGAAGCGAGGAAAAGCTCTGGGGGGCAGCCATCGTCAATCTCGTCAAACCTGAGAAGTTCAGCAGCTTGACCAAGCTCTGTGGAGTGATCAGCTGGGTCCGCCGAGCGGTGAACAAGTGGCTAATCCGAGGAAGAGCCATAGAGAGAGCAGAGTGGGAGGCCAAGCACTCAAAAGAGAAAGAGGGCAAGCCTGTCCTCGACGCATGGGAGCTTGGGGCCGCTTTCCGAGAACTTTGTTTGGCAGCTCAAAAAGGGGTAGCATTCCCTGAGTCAACACTGAACAGGCTCGTGGTAGTCAGGGAGGAGGTGTCAGGGCTTCTGATGTGCTTTGGAAGGGCCCGGGCAGCGGGGGAGTCAGGAGTGCCTCTGGTTCCCTATAGAGCTTGGGTCAGTACCCTCGTGGCGCGAGAGTCTCATGAAACCAACCATGAGGGAGTCGCTGGTACTATGTTGCGGATGAGGAGGAAGGCTTGGGTAGTTCAGGCTCAGCGGGTTGCAAGGAAGGTTGGGGACTGTTGCGTCTCCTGCCGGAAGACCAGAGCAAAGATGTGCCAGCAGGTTATGGCTGACCTTCCCTCTGAGCGGACTGAGCCGGCTGCCCCATTTGAGTTTACAACTCTGGATCTGTTTGGCCCATACATGGTCAGGGATGTGGTAAAGAAGAGGTCTAGGATGAAAGTCTGGGGTGTGGTGTTCTCTTGTATGGCTTCTAGAGCTATGCACGCCGATATGGTGGAGGGACTGTCCACAGAGAGCTTCATGGGCACTTACCAGAGATTCACAGCGCTCAGAGGACACCCGAAGAAAATCTGGTCAGACCGGGGCACAAACTTTGTTGGAGCTCGGCCTGCACTGAAGGAACTCTATGTTTTCCTAGAAAGTCTCGACAAGGATGAAGTAAGGGGAAAGGCTGCCAGACAAGGAACCGAGTGGATCTGGGTGTTCCACCCAGCCGACTCACCTCACAGGAATGGTGCGGCGGAAGCAGCAGTCCGCATTCTCAAGCAAGCGCTGAGTAATGTGGGAGGTGGCGGGGACCTCACAGGACTAGAGTTCCAAACTATGCTCTACATGGCAGCCAACTTATCGAATGAGAGACCGATCGGCGCCAGACTCCAGGTCCAAGATGACGCGGTAGAGGTGATCACCCCCAACACCCTGCTACTGGGGAGGGCTGGACCCACAGGGGACTCACGGAGCTACGAGTTCCAGGGCTACCCATTTGTGAGATTGAGAGCAGTCCAGACTGAAGTAAACAAGTTCTGGCAGCGGTGGAGCCAGCTTGCTGGACCAGGCTTGTTTATCAGGCCTAAGTGGCATAGTAAGGCTCGCAATGTGGCAGTCGGAGATCTTGTTTGGCTTGCCGATCAGAACGCGCTAAGGGGTCAGTTCAGACTGGGCCGGGTTGTGGAGGTGGCCCCTGACGTGAATGGGGTCGTCCGTGATGTCAAAGTGAGAACGTGCCCCAGCTGTCCAGTGGCCTCGGGCAAGCGTCCGGAGAAGATCAGCAGCGATCATAGACTCTCTATTGTCCTCAGCAGAGACGTCCGAAGACTCGTGGTGCTCTTACCTGTAGAAGAGCAATAACAGCACCCCATGAGAAGGTTGATCCGAAGATTCCACCGCCAAAGGAGAGCGGTTATTTGTTGTGGTCTCCTTGGGTCTAAAGACCAGGATACCAAGTGGGAGGTGTGCAGCTTTCTATTGTGGTGGTGGAGTTTAGGTGCACTTTAGTCTGTGTGTAAATAAGTAATGTTTTGTGGTGTTTTTTATGCTGTGCATTTATGTGAATGTTTAGTGGTAGTTGAGCTATGATTGTAATTATGTTTTCATTTTCGGATGTATGGAGGCACTGTATGCTTGATTAAAGTTGTGAATGGAGATGTAGTCATTTCACATGTGATCCAGGGATGTAGCGAGTAGTGGGCTGTAATTGGTCGAGATACGTCACGTGGTGTCAGTGAAACTGTATACAGGAAGTCGCGGGGAATTTGACAGCAGCGAAGGGAGACGATTGAGAACCGGTGAGTGGATGTGTGTAAGCGATTTGTTTTAAGAATGATAGTAGTATTGTGGTAGTTATTGATTGAATGTGTGTCTTGTTTCAAGGTTTGTAACCTGTTGGAGGAAGAATTAAAAGCTTTTTGCAACTGAGTGGCATCCTGTTCATCCCTTCACCCCAGCTGCGGGAGTAAAGCAGCACACTTACCCTGGTAAACACCCTGGTAAACAGCCTTCTAAACACCCTGGTTAACACCCTGGTAAACAACCTTACCCTGGTAAACACCGTGGTAAACAGCCTTCTAAACACCCTGGTAAACACCCTGGTTATCACCGTGGTAAACAGCCTTCTAAACACCCTGGTAAACACCCTGGTTATCACCCTGTAAACACCCATAAGTCAGACTTTCCCGAAGTTTTCGGTCCCCCGAAGCACGTTTGTCTAAATCACTATGGCAACAGATCAAAACCTGCTCCAAGTTCAAGTTCAAGTTCTTTAATAGTTGTCATACAGAAGTACAGAATACTTTCATACAAAATGCTTCTTACTGTTACGCTCCAGAGACTGTGCTAGACAAGATACACAGGAAAAACTGGGGAGTCATTTTCCCAGAGTAATTATTACGGAGTTATTATTTTCCTCTCAAGTAGTCATATTTACTCCATTTGGGGCATAATCATTGCCTGTGGCCAATAGAGTGAGAGTAAAGTTCCAGAAGAGTTTCTATTGGAGTAATACAGCATTGGTCACGCCTACTATCCATATAATTCCCAAAGGTGCCGACGCCATCTTTCTCTCTCGCCAAGTCCTCGCTTCAAGCTCAGGTGCAGCAAGAGCGCAATACAGCAATATTTTCCTTCTCTTGGATGCCAAATACCAGGTAAGATTATTATTATTATTTGTTAATTTATTAAACAGCAATGTGTGTAACTAATTTGCAACATTACAGCTAAGCCACAGAGCCATCTATCACGATGTTCGCATGTTAGCTGCTATACGTTTGCACGCACGCTATTAAATAAACGTTTTACAGTTGTATGGACAAGTATTCAATTATCAACAGTATTGCTATCAGGGACAGTGCACATTAATCAACATGTCGGTTTTCATGTAAAATGTATATGAGCTAGTGTATAGCCAGAAGCTAATTTCCACCTGTATAGGCCTGAGACCATACCTGTAGACCATGCCTGTAGGCTGTTGTTAAAAGTAGTGATATAACTATATCCATACAAAAACTGACTTATTAAGAACATACAAGACAAGTAGACATAGTACAGGAGATGGAACAATTATATGTTACATGTTGGTGGTTTTTGCTGAAACGGTGGCAGAGACAACGTGTGTTTTACTCTAAATAGAGTCACCGTACATTACAGCTAAGCCACAGAGCCATCTATCACGATGTTAGCATGTTAGCTGCTAGCACGCACGCTATTAAATAAACGTTTTACAGTTTTATGGACAATAACTTAAGAACAGGTACGTCGGTGCAACACGAGTATTCAATTATCAACAGTATTGCTATCAGGGACAGTGCACATTAATCAACATGTCGGTTTTCATGTAAAATGTATATGAGCTAGTGTTAGCCAGAAGCTAATTTTCACCTGCATGCGGCTATACCTGTATAGGCCTGAGACCATACCTGTAGACCATGCCTGTAGGCTGTTAAAAGTAGTGATATAACTATATCCATACAAAAACTGACGTATTAAGAACATACAAGACAAGTAGACATAGTACAGGAGATGGAACAATTATATGTTACATGTTGGCGGATTTTGCTGAAGAGACAACGTGTGTTTTACTCTAAATAGAGTCACGTAAATTTGCCGCAATGTGCTGTAGGTTGACTGTTTTACTAGTGGTAAATGGACATAACAAGTTAATTTGACGCACTGTTCGGTTCAACAAGTGTTTATTTGAACCATTGTACTGGGTTGACTAATTTGTGTGTTCTGCCTCCATGTATAATATAATGGAAACTTGTGGAACTATCCTCACAGTAAATTTCACAGAGTAAATTTTACTCAAACTGAGTCAATTTGAGCCCAAGACGTGAGTAAAGTTTTACTCCGTTTGAGTAAAATGTACTCAGCGAAATTTACTGTATGGTGCTTTTGTAATATTTTCTAATTGTAACACTCCTCATAATGCATGAGTTGTTGTGCCCTATATGTATCATCTTAGTAACTGTTATTATTTATTTGCCATCAGATGCAGGCTGTACGTGTTAAATACGTTGACCGGCAGAAATTCATCTGTTTTGAGGGCCAATTGACCTTCACAACTTTTTTGGAGTGTGGTGAGTGAAACATTTTGCACAGCGTGCCGTTGGTTCTCAAAATGGCGTCCGCCTTGATAGTTAGGAACCAAATGGACCCTTATTGGTCTGTAACTCTGACTGTGTACAAATGGACCCCAACGTCCATTGTACACCGTCAAGAGTTAAATTAACATTGATTTTACAATATAAATTGGGGTCCCAAAGATACAAATGCCATTAAATGGGTGCCCTTGGAATTAAAATGGTTGAGAATCACTGCTAGAGCCGTACAAATATTGTCTTATGGGGGTCCATGGCACATCTTTTCAAATGGGGGGTCTCTGGGCTAATTGTCAATTTGGGGGGTCCTTGACATGAAATGTTTGAGAACCACTGCCCTATGCAACAACATACTGGGTATCAGTTTAGGCTTTCCCTGCATGTTAATTTAAGCTGTAGGCCTACAGTACAAAGCACAATCCATTTTATTTAGGATAGAGTGAACCAATCAATGTCTTACACCCCTTCCTGACAGGCAGTGACGCGAGCGAGCGTGATTGCGAAAATGATTAAAATGTATTCGTTTCAATCAGACTATCCTGACCTGCCGCGAGCGACAGCAAACTGAGCGGCGATGTCGTTCCCCCCTCAAATATTCGCTCGCTGTGTCTCTAGTTGAGCGATTACGCGGCCGAGTCACGCCCCTAAACACTTTTTATTGGTCAAAAATCGCAGGCTGCTTTGCCCCTGTGTGCTTCCAGGTAACACACACACAGACACACCCGGACACGCGCCGCCTCATATCAGGACAGCACGATTTCGTCTCCAGTTCGCACGCTCGCTGCCTGTCAGGAACCGGTGTTAAGTATGTCAATTAAGGCTGTCAATCTTCCTCATATGATCACATTTTCAGTGGCTATTTTAATATCCCATTTTATGACATTTTAATTAATACAAATTAAATAAATTGCACAACAGATTTATCAATAAGCTTGTGCAATCTTGTTTTGTCTATAGTTGCCAAGAAATTTGAAATTCCTAGTACCTTGGACTTAAAGGTCTATGATGACTCAAACACTGAAGTCGACGACGAGGCGTTTCAATTTCTTCTAAAAAAACCAGACCTGGGTGTGTTGGAGATTTGTTCACCCCAAGACTCAAATCCTGAAGGTGAGTTGCTAACATGGAGCCTTATAGCCTCATCCATACAGTCCTGGCTGCTTGAAGCCTTTTTACAACATTTCCGGGTTCCCGTTTTTTTCGCTCTGATTGGCCAGGTTATGTGACATGAGCGGCAATCGTGGGACGGCAAGTTTCTACACTGGTTAAGGGCACTCTTCGAAGTTGGTTAAGGTTAGAGTTTGTCTTAGAGCATGGCGATAGAACGCCAGGTAGTTTGCAGGCTGTTCGACGCGGAAATGGGCAAACACGCTATTGGGCGCACATGTCACATGACCTGGCCAATCAGAGCGCCGGAAACGCGGATGCGTTGTAAAAAGGCTACACGTGTCCTGGCTAACCTAAAATGTCACACAGGTACTGTGTATTTTTGTACTTTGAAATTATCTTTGTATATATGCCCAATGTAACGTGTGGATCCTTCCTAATCTAATGTGGTCTTTTTACATTACACTTGTCACAAACATTCCTATCTAATCACACTTATATGTCTACATGATTGTTAGATTCAGTGAGGACCTCTGCAAGCAACTCCAGCAGCCAAAGCTCCGTTCTCAGCTCTGGTGCAGACAATGAGGGGGAGTCTGATGACACCATCATTTTGCAGTCTAGTCCTGCTCCAAGAAACGGTGCTGACCTGACTCGTATCACTCTGGTAAGCTTTGCATATGACTGTTTGAAATGGAGATGGTGACTCTGATAAAGGGGTAGCATGGGCATTGGGGATGGCCAAGTACAATTGGGAAGAAAATGGGGGTGGGGGGGGGGTCATGGTTTACATTTGTCACCTTAACCCTTTCACTGCCGCACAACAGCAGGTTAACCCTTTCACTGCCGCACTACAGAAGGTTAACCCTTTCACTGCCGCACTACAGAAGGTTAACCCTTTACTATCACATACTGTACCACATACTGTATACCACATACTGTACCACATACTGTACCACATACTGTACCACATACTGTATACAACATACTGTATACCACATACTGTACCACATACTGTACCACATACTGTACCACATACTGTACCACATACTGTATACCACATACTGTACCACATACTGTATACCACATACTGTACCACATACTGTACCACATACTGTACCACATACTGTATACCACATACTGTACCACATACTGTACCACATACTGTATACCACATACTGTATACCACATACTGTACCACATACTGTATACCACATACTGTACCACATACTGTACCACATACTGCACCACATACTGTATACCACATACTGTACCACATACTGTACCACATACTGCACCACATACTGTATACCACATACTGTACCACATACTGTTTACCACATACTGTACCACATACTGTACCACATACTGTATACCACATACTGTACCACATACTGCACCACATACTGTATACCACATACTGTACCACATACTGTATACCACATACTGTACCACATACTGTACCACATACTGTATACCACATACTGTACCACATACTGTATACCACATACTGTACCACATACTGTATACCACATACTGTACCACATACTGTACCACATAATGTATACCACATACTGTACCACATACTGTACCACATACTGTACCACATACTGTACCACATACTGTATACCACATACTGTATACCACATACTGTACCACATACTGTATACCACATACTGTACCACATACTGTACCACATACTGCACCACATACTGTATACCACATACTGTACCACATACTGTATACCACATACTGTACCACATACTGTATACCACATACTGTACCACATACTGTACCACATACTGTACCACATACTGTATACCACATACTGTATACCACATACTGTACCACATACTGTATACCACATACTGTACCACCTACTGTACCACATACTGCACCACATACTGTATACCACATACTGTACCACATACTGTATACCACATACTGTACCACATACTGTACCACATACTGTATACCACATACTGTACCACATACTGCACCACATACTGTATACCACATACTGTACCACATACTGTATACCACATACTGTACCACATACTGTACCACATACTGTATACCACATACTGTACCACATACTGTATACCACATACTGTACCACATACTGTATACCACATACTGTACCACATACTGTATACCACATACTGTATACCACATACTGTACCACATACTGTATACCACATACTGTACCACCTACTGTACCACATACTGCACCACATACTGTATACCACATACTGTACCACATACTGTATACCACATACTGTACCACATACTGTACCACATACTGTATACCACATACTGTACCACATACTGCACCACATACTGTATACCACATACTGTACCACATACTGTATACCACATACTGTACCACATACTGTACCACATACTGTATACCACATACTGTACCACATACTGTATACCACATACTGTACCACATACTGTATACCACATACTGTACCACATACTGTACCACATACTGTATACCACATACTGTATACCACATACTGTACCACATACTGTACCACATACTGTACCACATACTGTATACCACATACTGTATACCACATACTGTACCACATACTGTATACCACATACTGTACCACATACTGTACCACATACTGCACCACATACTGTATACCACATACTGTACCACATACTGTATACCACATACTGTACCACATACTGTACCACATACTGTATACCACATACTGTACCACATACTGTATACCACATACTGTACCACATACTGTATACCACATACTGTACCACATACTGTACCACATACTGTATACCACATACTGTATACCACATACTGTACCACATACTGTATACCACATACTGTACCACATACTGTACCACATACTGCACCACATACTGTACCACATACTGTATACCACATACTGTACCACATACTGTACCACATACTGCACCACATACTGTATACCACATACTGTACCACATACTGTATACCACATACTGTACCACATACTGTACCACATACTGTATACCACATACTGTACCACATACTGTATACCACATACTGTACCACATACTGTACCACATACTGTATACCACATACTGTACCACATACTGTACCACATACTGCACCACATACTGTACCACATACTGTATACCACATACTGTACCACATACTGTACCACATACTGTACCACATACTGTACCACATACTGTATACCACATACTGTACCACATACTGTATACCACATACTGTACCACATACTGTACCACATACTGTACCACATACTGTATACCACATACTGTACCACATACTGTATACCACATACTGTACCACATACTGTACCACATACTGTACCACATACTGTACCACATACTGTATACCACATACTGTACCACATACTGTACCACATACTGTACCACATACTGTATACCACATACTGTACCACATACTGTATACCACATACTGTATACCACATACTGGTACTAGTGTGGCAGTGAAAGGGTTAAATATACTTGGCCACCAAATGACTGTCTATCCATGTGTGTCCCCCCCCCCCCCCCCCCTTTTTACTCCCGCTTAGATGACTGAAAAGATTCTGAGGGACACAGCTGGAGGAGAGAGGATCATTGCCGATTATGCTCGGACGAAAACCCTAACGGATACCAGAAGACGCGACATGGTGAAGATATTGGTTGCGCACATGGCAAAAGAGCATGGGTAATTATGTTATCTAAACATAATGCACCCATTACACACTTTTTGGTTTTTACTAAGATCCTCCTTTTTGCAGAATTGGTAAATGATAAATGGTTATCCAAAGCGCTTTACATAGATTGTGCAGAAGGCATTGGCACAGCAATACTTTTGTTTGGATCTCATACTTGTGTATGTGTGCACTGTAGGACGAGTCCTTCAAGGCGTGTTAAAGAAGACTACGCAAAGGGCATCACTGCCTTATTCCCATACCTGGCCGATCCCCAGGGCAATTTGGGATATGTAAGTACATCAGGGAAAAGTGCAGAGAGACATTTCATCGGCGACTCAGTGCATGTGTGTTCCTGTGGGTTGCCCATCTTGCGTGTGTGTTAAAACTGCATGACAAATAAAGACTTCTAGTCTAACAATTATTATGTTTATAGGTCATTCTTGTTATATAATTTCTAGGGATGTTCGATATTGGCTTTTTTTTACCGATATCCGATATACCGATATTGTCCAACTCTTTAATTTCCAATACCGATATCAACCGATACCGATATATGCAGGGTTTCTCCCCCCCCCCCCCCCCCCAAAAGGAATAATTTCAGGTAATTAACATTAGGCTACATATCTCTTGTCGTGGAATTAACACAACATTATGCATAACATTATCCAATCACATGCATGGTACATAAAACACCAACCCCATTACTCCTCACTTCTCTGGAATTGCTTAAAAGGGCTGTGCGGAGTACGATTTCAACTAAATATTTGTTAACATTTCTGTATGCTGACCATTTCTCCTAACCTCAACAATTTAAGAACCACAGATGTCCTACCTGTTGACCTTGATTTTAGCAATTCTTCAGAGAAGGGCATGTGTTAAGTTTTAAGGAGAGAAATAAACACATTTACACATGCCCATTTAAACCAAATAACTTTTTTTTTTCCTCTTTACTTCTTGTGTTTTAGGAGCAGTATTACAATCCAGTAGATGGGAGTGGGTTTCTGGCATGGAGGGTGAAATCACTTCAAAAGATAGCATCAGAGGGACAAAAGAAGAGCCGTAATGTTCAGCCACTGATCGGTATGTAATTTTGATTGTCTCAGTCCACTGTTTATCTAGCAACTGTGAAGATGGATCATTATAGTAAATGCATATCACTGGAAAGTATTGCAGCAGTATGTGTGGTTTCTACACTGTTACAGGTGGTCCAAGTTCTGGCGACAGAGCCCCCTTCTCTGAGGAAAACCAGCTAACCACAGACACCCAGTTTCGTGAGGCCAGTGCACTGATGAAGCATACAACTGATGAAGCAATCATCAAGGAGAAGATGAAACAGACCTTCACCCATCGCCAAGAAATGATGCATGACCCAATCAAGTCCTCTGAAATATTCACCACCTTTCCACGATTCATAGACATCACAGGAATGGTATGTGGCTTGCATTAAAGTCTAACTGAAATAAAAAATGACCTTTTTAAACAATTTAGATCACATCCCTGGTCATAGGGTGAACCTATTTAATAGGGCTGTCCCTGACTAAGGATTTGGATGGTCGACTAGGATTGTTAAAAAAAAAAAAAAAAACGTTTTTTTTTTTTTTTTTTTTATCATTCCATTTGGGCTGTGGGGGGTGCTTAATGTCTGAAGGAGTCAACTGAAGGCTTCTTGTCCTCTGCAAAAGCATACAATTGGTCCACTGATGAAATCCTCTTTCAGTGCCTCTGTGCCTGTTTTCATAGGCAGTTAGCCTCTGGTATGCCTGCCATTAGCGTTAGCCACGCTTCTATGCCTCTTTTCTTTTGAAAAAAATTATAATATATATATATATATATATATATTTTTTTTTATAATATTATATTCGACTAAGAGGTTGGCCAGTCGACTACGGCCCCTTTCGACCGATTAGTCGACTAATCGATTAATAGGGGTCAGCCCTACTATTTAACAATGTATGACAAAAAAATTTCAACCATGTTTTATTCCATCTTGTCTGCAGATTGAGCAGGATTTCAGTCTGATGTTTGGTGATGACATCTCTGCAAAGTTCCTGGAGAAGTGGCCTACTTTCTGCAGGCAGAAAGTCCTTGAACAAAGCCGTGGCCTCACCCAGACCGGCGACCTTCAAGACCTGCTTCAGAATGCTGAATCCACAACAGACACAATAGAACTGAACAATGGTATGCTTGAATTAAAGGAATATAATAATGGAAGGGTGAATTGTTTTTTAAACAAATGGAAACACAGCTTTTAGTCAAATGTATTTCTGATTTTTTTTATTTAATTTTTTGTATTTTTAGCATGGGACAGTGAAATGTCCTCCCTCTTGCTTCTTGTCCACCTCCTGCCACCATCACCTCAGGGACGCAACAAGAGACCGGGAAAGCTCTCAGCCAGAGAAGCCATTGACTCCCTTGTGAAGTTCATAAAGGTAAGGTTACAGTTGCCTATATTATCGGCCGATATTGGCATTCAAATGTGATATAGGAAAATATCGGTAAAAAAAAATTAATTATTCTTTTTACATTTCTATAACCAACTTTTATTTACCCAGGCAAGTAAGAACAAATTCTGATTTTATTTATTGTCAAAAGTATGCATAATGTTATGTTAATTCCACAACAAGACATATGTAATGTTAATTACCTGAAATTATTCAGTTTTTGGGGGGGGAAACCCTGCATATATCGGTATCGGTTGATATTGGTATTGGAAATTAAGAGTTGGACAATATCGGTATATCGGTAAAAAAGCCAATATCGAGCATCCCTAGTTACAGTTGAATTAAAGTATAAGAAGGATCACTGTTCTGTCTAGGGGTGCACGATATTGATTTGTTGACCCCGATATCGATACCAATAACTTTCTGCTCCTCAAGGTCGATACCGATAACCGATATATATATTTATTGTACTATAATTATAAATTTTTTTATGTATATTCCTGTAGTTTTGACCTAACCAGATTTATCATGACATGAGCGTTACTATATGAACAAAACAAAGCCAAGAGAACAGTTTTGACTCTTCAAATAAAGTGACTATTTATTTTTCCAAATAAATATAATTTGAGTCGATCACAAAATTCACAATCCGTCAATGTCATTAACAATGTGTTTCCCTGAACAACTAAAAACCAACAGGTATTGTGCTTTGTCAGTAGGGATGCTGTTCACATTTGAACCGATACGGTACCGGTACCTGTGAATCGATACCGGTACCCAACGGTACCTTTTTCGGTACTTTAGTCTCTAAAAATGTAATCTACCTACCTCAGTTGTGAGAAGAAAAAAATCCAAACTTCAAATAACCACATTTTCGACCGTTTTTGGCTTGCCTTTGCCCCGACTGCTTTGTTGTTGAATCAAGTCAAATCCTAAATAAGCATATATAGTGCGTGTGAATGTTGACATGAAAAGAAAAAAGTAAAAAAAATATATATATTTTTTTTATTATCAGAGCTATCAATACTTTTATCGGGATGACGTCATAATTGCTGATATCGGCCTGATAATTATCGTGCATCCCTGATATTGACCTGCATGATTGAAATCATGCAAAGACCACGGTTTGCAAACCGTGACTAATTTTAATAGCAAGACTAATGAAGTTCTCTTGTCACAGACTGGGACCAGTATCCAGGGGCATTTGGACAGCATCACGGAGAGCCTTCAACCCTATCTGCTTGCTGTGGGGACCCAGAGGAGTGTGATTCACAAGTACTTCATTGTGATTGACAAACATGCAATCCCTTGTAAGTCACCAGACTCTCTTGCCTCTTTTGATGAGCTTTTCAAAGCTCATTTTGTCTTTGGTACCTCATACAACCGGGATCTGGCCAATATGTACAACTTCTTGCAAACCGCCATTTACAAGATCGATGCTGCTACCACTAATGTCAACCCCAGGGTTAAAGAGATGAGGGCTCGGATGCTGCACTGATTTCTTTTTTATACTGAGAGGATATTTTATCTCGGGCCTCTGATGCTGCACAGACTTTTGATACTGAGAAGATATTTTATCTTGAGGCCTCTGATGCTGCACAGACTTTTGATACTGAGAAGATATTTTATCTTGAGGCCTCTGATGCTCCAGTGTTTTTTGATAAGATGTTGTGTTTCATTTGCAAAAACTCTCAGGCAAATGCCAATTCACTGATGAGGCACTTAAGGATGATCCACGGACTTTGTTCAGGAAGGACACTTCGTCTTAAATGTGGTCAGCCTGGTTGTTTACATGTCTTTTGCACTTTTTCTGGGTTTCGAAAGCATCTTAAAGCACGTCATCAACCATGTGATGATCCTGGTGAAGGCCGCTCTACAGCTGAACATTTAGCTGAAAGTTATGTTGATGACTTTCCATCAGGCAGTGCCCCTTCTGACCCAGTCCTTCCAGTCCTTCTTAATAATAGTCTTGTAGACAGCTGTGCTGCAACAGTAGCTGAACTTAAAGTGGCAGGTGTAGGTGAAACAATAATCAACTCTTTGGTAACTTCAATGGAAGTGATTGTTGATGATATCCATAATCAAGCAAAACAATATGTGAAGCAGTGTCTATCTTTACAGGAACCTATCAAAAGTGAGGTTGAGTGTAAAATTGATCAGTGTTATGAAGAAATTGAAAATCCCTTTTGTATCTTAAATTCTGAAACTAAGAGAAGGCAATATTTTACAGAGAAGTGGGGAAGGGTAGACCCAGTTGAATATGTCCTTGGTACAAGATTTGATACCCTGCGCAATCGGACTACTGGAACTTATGATCAGGCTGTTGTTACTGATAAATGTGTTTATATCCCAATTTTGAAAACATTAGACTTTATTTACAAACACCCTAATATAAAAGAGATGATGCAGAGTGATTCCAGTTTAAGAGAAGATCTTCTTAATGACTTGTGTGATGGAGAGTATTTCAAGAGTCATCCTCTATTTTCAAAACAGAAGCATGCAATTCAGGTGCAGCTTTTCTATGATGATTTTGAATGCGCGAATCCGTTGGGGAGTAAAAAGGGAATACATAAATTAGGAGCAATCTATTTCACCTTGCGTAATTTTTCTCCAAAGTACAACTCAATTCTGCTTAATATTCATTTGGTCGCTTTATTCCATGCCCAAGACATTAAAACACATGGCTTTTCTAAAATACTTGCTCCACTTGTGGAAGATATTAAAATACTGGAGAAGGATGGAATTAAGGTCCCATTGTATGATCAGCCAGTGTATGGAACTATTGTCCAAGTTACAGGTGACAACCTTGGTATTCACGGTTTGTTTGGTTTCGTAGAATCATTCAGTGCCAGATATTGTTGCCGCTTTTGTCTTGCTGAGAAAGAGGACTTTCAGACGGAATTCAAAGAAGATTCACCCAAGATAGTTATGCGAACTCGAGCACTTCATGCAGAACACTGCCACACAATGGAGACTACTATTGGTCTTCCCTATGTGATGGGAGTTAAACGTTCTTGCATTCTAAATTCCTTGCAGTACTTCAATACATGTGACAATTTCTCTGTCGATATTATGCATGATATCTTGGAGGGCGTGGCACAATATGAAATGAAACTGCTAATACTACACTTGATTAAAAACTACACAACATCAAAGGAAATAGACTTGAGAATTAAGAGCTTTAACTATGGTTACCTGGAACAAAACAACAAGCCACCTGCATTGAAGTTAGTAGAGACCTCAAATGACTTGGGGTTAAATGCAATCCAATCTTGGTGTTTACTTCGCAATCTACCACTTATCTTTGGAGACTTGGTTTGTCCAAATGATCAACACTGGTATTTGCTTCTGCTGTTGCTTCAAATAGCAGATATTGTATTTTCTCCCAGGTTATCAACTGGCATTACTATTTATTTAAAACACTTGATTGCAGAGCACCACGGGTTATTCAAGCATTTGTTTCCCAACAGGAGGCTACTACCAAAGCATCATTTTATGGTGCACTATCCTACATGTATTCGTAAAATTGGACCACTTTTGCATGTCTGGTGCATGCGCTATGAAGCGAAGCATAATTTCTTTAAAAAACAACTAAAAAGCTTCAAAAATATAACTAAAACGTTGGCAAAGAAACACCAAAGTCAAGTAGCATACAATTGGCAGACATTTGATCCCAACAGACTGGTGCTTGGTCCAAGTAAAATGGTAGCATTAAATGTGATGGACAGAGGCTGTGAGATAGCGGAGACTCTTCAGGTACCAAGTGACACCAAGGTGTTAAATGTTAGATGGGCCAAACACCATGGAAATATGTATCGTCCAGGTTTAGTTGTTTGCCTTAAAGTTCTTAGTGAGGTTCCAGTTTTTCACAAAATCCACCGTGTTGTTCTTAAAGATGAGAGGTTACTGTTGTTTACATTTGCACTACAAACCGTGTCTCTGGATGACCATTTTTATGCATTTAAAGTTGTGTGTACTACAGATGGACCTCATGTAGTTGATGTCAAAGAGCTTTTGTTTTACAAAGCATTCGATATACAGATGTCATACAGTGATGACGATTCAAGCTCATTTATTGTTCCATACTGTTTCCTGTGATTTAAAAAAGGAAAAGAGAAAATCACTAAGCTCTTGAACTATTGCACTGGGGATGAACACTATTAGTTTTCTTTTATTTCTTTGGGGTGAACAGATGCTGCTGTCACTTTATATAGAGGCCAAAATGTAATTGATCGATTACTCTCCCCATGAAGCCTTAATTGAAGTCATGGTGATTTCTTTTTGTTGCATTCCTGAGCCAATAATTTGATGACTGGCTTGAATTATTGGCTCAGGAATGCGACAAACAAACAAATCTCCATGAATTCAAGGATTCATGGGGTGTGTAATTGGTAGATTTCTTTTTTTGGGTGAGCTATCCCTTTTTAAAAGGGTGTACAGATGCTGCTGTCACTTTACAGAGGCCAAAATGTAATTGATCGATTACTCTCCCCATGAAGCCTTAATTGAAGTCATGGTGATTTCTTTTTGTTGCATTCCTGAGCCAATAATTTGATGACTGGCTTGAATTATTGGCTCAGGAATGCGACAAACAAACAAATCTCCATGAATTCAAGGATTCATGGGGTGTGTAATTGGTAGATTTCTTTTTTTGGGTGAGCTATCCCTTTTTAAAAGGGTGTACAGATGCTGCTGTCACTCTACAGAGGCCAAAATGTAATTGATCGATTACTCTCCCCATGAAGCCTTAATTGAAGTCATGGTGATTTCTTTTTGTTGCATTCCTGAGCCAATAATTTGATGACTGGCTTGAATTATTGGCTCAGGAATGCGACAAACAAACAAATCTCCATGAATTCAAGGATTCATGGGGTGTGTAATTGGTAGATTTCTTTTTTTGGGTGAGCTATCCCTTTTTAAAAGGGTGTACAGATGCTGCTGTCACTTTACAGAGGCCAAAATGTAATTGATCGATTACTCTCCCCATGAAGCCTTAATTGAAGTCATGGTGATTTCTTTTTGTTGCATTCCTGAGCCAATAATTTGATGACTGGCTTGAATTATTGGCTCAGGAATGCGACAAACAAACAAATCTCCATGAATTCAAGGATTCATGGGGTGTGTAATTGGTAGATTTCTTTTTTTGGGTGAGCTATCCCTTTTTAAAAGGGTGTACAGATGCTGCTGTCACTTTACAGAGGCCAAAATGTAATTGATCGATTACTCTCCCCATGAAGCCTTAATTGAAGTCATGGTGATTTCTTTTTGTTGCATTCCTGAGCCAATAATTTGATGACTGGCTTGAATTATTGGCTCAGGAATGCGACAAACAAACAAATCTCCATGAATTCAAGGATTCATGGGGTGTGTAATTGGTAGATTTCTTTTTTTGGGTGAGCTATCCCTTTTTAAAAGGGTGCAGATGCTGCTGTCACTTTACAGAGGCCAAAATGTAATTGTCTTTTATTTATGACCTTTTTTCTATCGATTACTCTCCCCATGAAGCCTTGAAGTCATGGTGATTTTTGTATATAATGGAGTTGTTTGCAGAAGGGCTCACTGAATCTAACAATCACGTAGACATATACCAAGTGTGATTAGCAAGAGAGGAATGTTTGTGACAAGTGTAATGTAAAAAGATTAGGAAGGATCCACACCAAGCAAGTTCTTCCTCAGACGTGTTTTTTTTTTTTTTTTACTATGTTACATTACATTGGGCGTATAGAAACAAAGATCATTTCAAAGTACAAACATATACAGTACCTGTGTGACATTTTGGATGAGGCTAGGCTCCATGTTAATAAGCAACTTGGGGTGAACAAATCTCCAACACACCCATGTCTGGTTTCTTTAACTGAAACGCCTCCTTGTCGACTTCAGTGTTTTAAGTCATCATAGACCTTTTAGTCCAAGGTACTAGGAATTTCAAATTTCTTGGCAACTGAAAACAAAGATTGCACAAGCTTATTGATGAATCTTATTTTATTAATGACCTTTTTTTCTTTCTATCGATCGCCCCTTGAAGTCATGATTCTCACACGCTGTTGTAAAACTGTTTGCATCCCAACTGAAACGCCTCCTTGTCGACTTCAGTGTTTTAAGTCATCATAGACCTTTAAGTCCAAGGTACTAGGAATTTCAAATTTCTTGGCAACTGAAAACAAAGATTGCACAAGCTTATTGATGAATCTTATTTTATTAATTTTTTTTTCTATCGATTGCCCCTTGAAGTCATGATTCTCACACGCTGTTGTAAAACTGTTTGCATCCCAAAGGATATGCCTGCATGTTGCAAATAAAAGTGCATTGTTAAATACTGATTTCTGCTTTGCCCCCGTTTATTTTAAATGTATTATTCCAGAGTAAATTATTATTTAATTCTATATTGAGTGAAATATGATATTCTATATTGAGTGAAATCTATTCTATATTGAGTGAACTACAACTCCATATTGAGGGAATTACAACTCTATATTGATTAAAATACCACTCTATATTGAGTGAAATATGATATTCTATATCGAGTGAAATCTATTCTATATTGAGTGAACTACAACTCCATATTGAGGGAATTACAACTCTATATTGATTAAAATACCACTCTATATTGAGTGAAATATGATATTCTATATCGAGTGAAATCTATTCTATATTGAGTGAACTACAACTCCATATTGAGGGAATTACAACTCTATATTGATTAAAATACCACTCTATATTGAGTGAAATATAACTTTAAGTATCTCTATATTGAGTGAAATATAACTTAAAATATCTCTATATTGAGTGAAATATAACTCTATTGAGTGAAAATATAACTCTATATTGATTAAAATACCACTCTATATTGAGTGAAATATAACTTAAAATATCTCTATATTGAGTGAAAAATAACTCTATAGATGTTAGAGTTGTTTTTACTTTATGCTAAATGGAGTAAGTTGGTATTTTGTAGAGTTAAATGTTAACACTAAATGGAGTAGAAATAACTCTGAAGATTTAACTCTGTGACAAGAGTCATTTTCACTCTATCTGGAGTCGGAGCCAATACTGTCTTTTTGGGAGTAAAATTTTACTCAATTTGAGTAAATTTGACTCTGCGAATTTTCCGGTGTAGTATCAAATAACATAATATAGCATGTAATTTAGAAGAAGAAAAATGAGGTCACAGTGTTCGGTATAGACATATGTACAATGTTCTGAGTTACCATATAATATACAATACTATGCAGTGTACTAATGTACAGTACTATCTAGTGCAAAGCAGAAATGGGATGAGGTACAATTTTAGGTACAATTTACAGTAAGGTGTACGAGTTGTAGTGCAATCCTTCATCAATAAATATAAAGTGTGGGGAGTGGGTGCTACAGTGTGTTTGTTTAAAGTGGGTGTGTGCTATAAAGTGTGTGGAGTGAGTGCTACAGTGTGTTTGTTTAAAGTGAGTGTGTGCGTGTGGATGTGTGTGCTATGTGCGTTTGGTGGTTGTTGTTGTGTAGTGTTCATTCATTGTTCGTTTAGCAGCCTGATGGCCTGGGGATAGAAGCTTCTTCTGAGTCTTTCTGTGCTCGCCTTGAGACTCCGGTATCAGCAGTTCAAAGAGGCAGTTGTTCGGGTGACTGGAGTCTTTAATGATTCTCTTAGCCTTGCCCGTGCAACGCTTGTTGTAAATGTTCTGGAGGGTGGGGAGCCCCCCTCCAATTGTGCGTTCAGCTGAACGTGTCACTCTTTGTAGTCTGCTTCGGTCTTGTGCAGTGCTATTCCCAAACCAGGAGGTGATGTTGCCGGTCAAGATGCTCTCTATTGTACATGAGTAGAAGTTCTTAAGGATCTTCTGACTGACTTGGAACTTCCTTAGGCGCCTGAGGAAGTAGAGGCGTTGTCGTGCCTTCTTCACAACACTGTCAATGTGTGTGGTCCATGTCAAGTCCTCGGATATGTAGGCTCCGAGGTACTTAAAGCTGTTGACTCTCTCAACCGGTGCCCCGTCGATGCTGAGGGGGCTGTAGTCCTTGACCCCCGACCTCCTGAAGTCCACAATCATCTCCTTTGTTTTGCTGACGTTCAGGGAGAGGCTGTTTTCCTGGCACCATCCCGCCAGGACCTTGACCTCTTCCAGGTAGGCCCTCTCGTCGTTGGCAGAGATCAGGCCCACCACCACTGTGTCGTCAGCAAATTTGATGATTGTATTGCTACTCCGCTGAGCCACACAGTCGTGTGTGTACAGGGAGTAGAGGAGGGGACTCAGAACACAGCCCTGGGGGGCCCCTATGTTGAGGGTGATGGATGAGGAGGTGCAGTTGCCTGCTCTCACCACCTGGGGTCTGCCAGTCAGGAAGTCCAAGACCCACTGGCAGAGGTCATAGCCCAAGCCCAGGTCCCTGAGCTTGGCTATGAGTATGGAGGGGACTATGGTATTGAATGCCGAGCTGTAGTCGATGAATAGCATTCTCACATAGTTCCCCTGCCTCTTGTCCAGGTGTGATGCTGCTGTGTGCAGCACATGGGCTATGGCGTCCTCCGTGGACCTGTTGGGGCGGTATGCAAATTGCAGGGGGTCCATGTTGATGGGGAGGGAGGAACAGATGTAGCCCTTTACTAGCTTCTCAAAGCACTTCATGGCTATGGAGGTGAGAGCTACAGGGCGGTAGTCGTTGAGGCAAGCAGGCTTGGATTTTTTGGGTACAGGGATAATAGTGGACTTCTTCAGGCAGGTGGGGATGACAGCCTGTTCTAAGGACAGGTTAAATATGTCAGTGAATACTGGGGCCAGTTGGTCGGCACAGACTTTTAGGACGCGGCCGGGGATGCCGTCCGGACCTGCTGCCTTCCTGATATTCACTTTTTTAAAGGTCCGCCTCACCTCATGCTCTGTTACCCTGAACACTGCGCCTCCATCAGCAGCCGACCCCCCCCCCCCCCCCCATTGCCGTGGCTTGTGAGCTGGTGTTGTTATTACCAGCATCAAACCTCGCATAGAAGGTATTGAGGTCATTTGCTAAGGAGATGTCACTGTTCAGTTTGAGGGAGGCGCCTTTGTAGTCTGTCATCGTTTTGAGCCCCTGCCACATAGCTCTAGAGTCAGCTTGTTCAAACTGGAGTTCAATTTTATCCCTGTAGCGCCGTTTGGCCTCTGACACTGTCCTCCTTACGTTGTATCGCGCCACCTTGTGGTCATTCATGTTGCCTGCCACTAGGCCGTCGTTGTATGCTTTGGTGCGCTCTCTCAGAGCTTCACGGACGGATTTGTCTACCCAGGGTTTTTGATTTGGGTAAACTCTCATTGTGGTAGTGGGGATTGTTTCTTCCACCCTAGTACAAACATAGTCCAGCACTGTCTCCGTGTAGACATTAATGTTATCTGTGTCGCGGAACACATTCCAGTCTGTGCCGTGAAACACAGACCGGAGCGTCTCCTCTGACGTCAAATCCCATTTCTGCACCTCTCGCGAGACTACAGTACTTTTAATTCTCTGTTTGTACTTTGGTGAAAGAAAGATTGACGCGTGATCTGATTTACCAAAGCCACTATCAGAATGAGCCTTGTAGCCACCTTTAAATTGCGTGTAACAGTGATCTAGGATGTTACCGCCTCTGGTGTTGCAAGTCACATGCTGATAGAAGTCAGGTAATACCTTTCTCAGATTGGCGCTATTGAAATCACCCAGCACTAAAATGGCGGCGTTAACGTTCGCCACTTGTATTCTATTTACCTCGTCGTGTAGTCTGGAGAGCGCAACCTTGTTGCTGGCTTGCGGTGGAATATACACTCCGATCAGGACGATCGCCGTTAACTCCCTCGGGAGGAAGAAAGGACGACACTTGATGGTTATATATTCCAGTTCTGGGGAGCAGTGGTTGGATAATTCCTTCACGTTAGTTGGATCGCTCCAATTTTTGTTAAACATGAAGGCAATACCTCCTCCACGTTGTTTACCGGACTCTGCTGCTGTCCGATCCTTGCGATGGATAAAGAAGTGATCGTCTGGTTGAATTGCGTGGTCTGGAACCTCCGGTGTGAGCCACGTTTCGGTGAAGCAGAGAACGTTGCAGTCCCTAACGTCTCTTTGATATTGAATCCTTGCTCGGATGTCATCCAGTTTATTGTCAATTGATTGTACATTGGCTAGCAATATACTGGGTAGTGGTGTCCTGTGCCGCCTGGTTCTCAGCCTGTTACGGACTCCAGCTCTCTTTCCTCGTCGTCTGGGTCCTCTTTTCCTGGGATCAAGGAACAAAGGATCTGGTCCTAATCTCCGGAGAATTTCTTCAGGCCATTGTTGCGGTTCGGAAAGCTGGTCCAGTGAGTAATCCAGTTGGTAAGTTTCCCGTAATCCAATGTCTATGAGTGACTGACGGTCATATACATTAAATGCACCAACAGTTGGTACAAACAAAACTCTAAAAACTATAAATATTAACTAAAGTAAGCACAGTCTCGACGGAGCGCACAGACAGGCAGCCGTTCGTTGCGGCGCCATCTGACCAGCGCAGATTTAAGTTCAGTTAGCTGGATAAACTGGCCACGCCCTCGCAAAAAATTGCCAGCTCCCTTCCTCACAGATCCCGTTATACCATTCTGAATTATGTTTTTGTGCTTCGTTTTCCTAGAGGGGGCTTTTGAAATGTAAAATAATTTACCTAAAATGCTGATAATAAATCATATTCAGTCTATGGATTTACTTTGTCCTAAATAATGCACGTCATACTATACGGCGCTCGCGAGTTGCAACAAACACTATGTGCTTATTTTAATAACGGAGCATTGCAAATGTGAATCCTGCGGGGATATTTTTTATGAATGAAACCGGGCGTTTGGCTCTGATTCGTTTCATATTCTCTGCTGTGGATGTATTTGCTTAACGGAGCGCCCGGATTGTGTTTCATTCAAGCATAAATTGAAGTGTCTTTATGCGTGGATTGTGGATGTGAATTACGACAAATCTGAATCTGTGGATTGTTGAATTGTATCACTGTCACTCACATGTTATTGTGATATTGTAACTGGGATTAAAATGTCTGAGGAGATGCGCTGTTTGACGGATTTGATGACGTGGACGTGACTTGAGAAAAGTGAATGAGCAATTGCAAGCCTTTGACGTTTTGATGAATGAATTTGAGAAAATGCATTTATCTGTTCAAGCACTGTTATCTGATGATGAACAAGAGGGTGATGAACATGATTGGTGTCACTGGTATAAACCAAAGGTTAATCAATTCAATGCATGTATGGATGATGTCCGAAACAGATTAAAACCTGATTAATAGTGAAACTGTATAGCCTCCAAGCCTCTCTGACACGTTATTTCGGGGGTCGCGCCTTGAAAAGTTTGGGAACCTGTTACGGTGAGTGTTGGCAAGGTCCCAGTAGTGGAGGAAGAAAGGAAGCAGAGAGTAATTGCTTGTCTATAGTGGTTCCTTTAACACAATGGGGACGAACAACGGAGATCTCCGTGTTTCGATTCCACCCGTTGTGGACAGAAGCACGGATAAATCCGTGGCAAGTTGTTATTGCTTTTATTCCATATTAATAACCTATTCAAGGTCGCCGAGCGGCACTGCAGATCTACCCTACTCTTTGAATTCGAGAAGGTGCTATACCGGCCAGATCCTCTTAGGGGCGCTATCGTGATAATGCAGTGTTCCCTGTGGCCGAACGGTGGACTATTATTTTTTTTACTTTCAATGGAGTTTTATGTTAGCTCGATTCTGGATCTGCAGCCTGTAGCTTGGATTACGTTTTGCATCGCAGATTTCACCATGCAATAAGGGGATTTATCATCAGCCAATGGACATATCGATCTACCAGATGGCGATCGATAACGGGGAAATCCTCGGGGGGATCCCACCAGACCACGGTAAGATCTTTTTCACGTAAAGTACATCCCGATCGGGCCTTGTTTTGATAGCCATCCAGGCGTTCGGCCTATGAGGCTAATGAGGCTAACGCGGTTATTGGTAATCAATAATCAGAAACGACGTCCCCCGCCCCCCCCCCCCCCTTTCATGCATATATGCGTGAGGATCGTGCCGATCATATGCAGTTTGAGTTTTAACTGGAGCGTATCTATAACCCAAATGCCATTGGATTTAATGTTATTAGCTATTAGCCCATTATCTCGGCTTCCAGGAAATATACTAGACCAAATCCGGTATAATGCTTATATTCACGGCGCTATAAAATGAGAACGTATTGATGCATTTTTTTTTCTTTAAGCCATTTTGAAGGGACGGTTTATGGTCTCAATTCACAATGAGAATGGACAGATAGCAATACTATAAAGTATAGATTTAGCTCTACAAACGTCTGTTTACATTTCCCGGTCCTCTTGAGATTAATTAGACTCATCCCAGTGGCCGCGAAAGTGTTAATAGTGGAACAATACACCAGAGCAACAATAATAGGCAATGACGCAGAGCGTCTACTGATAAGCACAAAGAATAAAGCAACTAAACAGGACGATCTGGTGCGGGAACGTCAGAGTCCAGGGTACCGCCGTGTACCGCTGCTGGAGGTAGTGTGTAGAACCGATGATAAAACACAGGGAAGACAGGGGTTACATAGGTACACATTCCACACATTCCACACGCACCACAGTGACAACAAATCAGAGAACACAGACAATTAGTGACAGGGGAGACAAGTGGCAGGTGTCAGAATGGTGTATGGTTCTCAGGCAGCAGCCAGAGAACCCAGAGCGTTACAGGAACCATGTATTTATATAGTACATGATACCTAAGCGCATACAGTACAGATATCCTCATAAGTATCTATTAATTCGTATCAATTAGATACTATTTGGGCTTGTTTTTATCTACTTATTCTGAAAGAGTTGAACAAATAATTTTTCGCTAGCAAGATCTCATTAGATTATTCATTCCATTAAGCCTACTGCCAGCAGGCACATTTAAAGAAATATAATCTGATTGATTGGGGTAATGAGGGACTTAAAATTTGCCTGTAGATTTGCATTTAACTTGTCTGCGAGGCTATTGAGCCTTACTGTATTGTACCCATTCTGCAATCTGTTAATAAAGTTTTCAATCAATCAATCAATCAATCAATCAATGTCGTTAGAAAATCAGGATTTCTGCGATCGACACCTGCTGTCTTTTCAGGTGAGGCGGCCGCGCGCAATTATCCTGAGTATCAAGTCTGGTTAGAATTAACGAGAGTGAATCAGCGTTGGAGGAACAGGGAAAGCCTGATTTCAAACATCGGGTTAATTGAATCTGGCTAATGGGACTTTTGATCGACTTAGTTGAACCAGGGCCCAGGCAATAAATAGGCATAAAAGGATGTTGATTATAAGCTCTGAGCTCATGAAAGAAAGTGTGTTTGTGATTCAAATGTTTTAATTAGCCCTATTATACAATATACAGGAATTTAAATTAGAAATATATCACAATAGTTCCATATTGACCCAATATCTGTTAATCTCCAGGTCATAGTATACACGGAGATACTAATAATCCATGTCAGCTGTTTGCAAATGACAATAAACAAGCAAGTGTATAATAACTCACTTAATGTCATCCACTCATATCTCTCTCTCCCCATTCTATCTCCATCAGACCACTTTCCCTGTCGACAGTGAGTTATAATCCCGGGCATAATGTCATCAGGCCACGGTGTCACTGGCGACACTGGACGCCCTTCCCTCCTTGCTGCGTGAGAGAGATGAGCCACTCTGCGTGACGTCACTGGGAGGGTGACAAGGGCATCTTTTCACACTCCTAATGGGACGCCAAGCTGTGAAGAAGGAGGACCGGTGCCAGGCCCGCCTGGCATGCTGCTGAGACCTGTCCTTGGCACTGCCACGGAGGGCACAAAGGGACCCGAAGTCTCTGTTCAAACAGGGGGCATCGCCTGTGTGCCCAGGAGCCTTAGAGGGACTTCTTCTTTTGACACATTTAGATTCCATCCTTCCGCTTAAATCAAGTCAGTGTGTCACATGCACATTCATATTCTCATTTTATTTAGGAATACTTGGGTATTCCCTCTATGAGTTATCACATGTAACTGCGCCATATCCCATTAAAATGACCTGAATAAGCTCATATACCTGGGATTGCTGGGATATGTATAATGTGTGCATAATAACACCTTATCCAATTGACTGTTTGGGTTTTGTGGTCTGTGTGAGTTCCGTGTGTGAGTTCCATTTCCATGGTAGCCCAATCTTCCATTCATGTATATAGTATTGGTAATTTTGCTCAGAATATGAAAATGCATAGAAACATATTCTGTCCATGGGATATTAGCTAGTATCTGGAATAGCGGTGTGCATGTAAACACAATTATCGTTGAGGATACCGTGATATTCTCCTCTGCAGAAGTCATGTGGTGTCTGTCGATTGCTTTGGAGAGAACTGCACTAACTTTTTTGGCCCAAAATCGGAATTGAGCTGTGAACTAAAACATTCAGAAATGAACATTAAGGGAATATGCCTGGACCAGCCCAGCCTCCCTCTCCCTCTCTATTATTAACACAGGCAATAGAGTCATACGGCTAGGTTTGGATGGAAATGGTGCAAGATTAAAGTAGCCTAATGTTGAATGAATGAATTCATCTTTATTTCGAACCTGATTTAAAAACAAAGAATAAAAAAAGACAAACAACAAAAAATATACATATCAATGTTCGAAAAGGAGTACGAAGAAGCCTAAGCTTATCATGCCCTACCCCTATCCGCCACTTCCAAGTGGGAACATTAATTAATATGTAATTTATATAATGGAGAATATCCACATGACCAATAATTCTTCATTCTTAACATTGAAAACAACATCAAATAAATAAATCAGTATCCGCAAAGTAGTACAAAAGAAAATTAACTTGTTTTGAAAATGTACAATGTTGGTTGCCCATTATGCAAGATGTTGCATGTTTAATTAGCTGAGATTTCTGTCAGGAATTCTCAGTGTTTTCCAGCATCACCCCACCCTCCCACTACTAGGCTGTTTATAATTGGATGTGCACTGCACACCATGTGCTCTCCTATCATGTTCTGTCTGCCAGAGACAGGCAAACAACCCACTGTACTTGAGGAAATTACCTTGCAGTCTCACACGTAGCCAATCAAATAAATGTGGCACTTGCTCTCGTGGGGCCCCCTCCTCTTCGACATTTGTACACACCATGCTGCGTTTTACCTTAAAACCAGGCTTGCGGCTTTAGTTTGCTTCCAGCACTGTGCATACTGAGTAGTGGTTTTTACACATGAGTTACAAGCTCCACTGCTCTCAGTCTCTGGATGGGCTCCGTCGAAGGCCTTGGCAAGACTGTGAATGTATAACTAAAGTATGGTGTTGTGTTGTTGTTCTTCAATACCGTCGACTGTGACTGCAGTCTCTAGAGATGATGGCTTAGAGCAAAATACATACAGTAGTACTTCCCAGAAAGAGAGGAGGTTGGGGGTAGGGAGAGAGAGATACAGAGTGGGTGAGAGAGTTACAGGGAGAGAGAGAGGTAGAGAGTGGGTGAGAGAGTTACAGGGAGAGGGAGAGGCAGAGAGAGAGAGAGAGATGAAGAATTCATGCAAAGTAAACATAGATGGTTTCCCTGGCTGCAGAGACCTCTCTTGAAGCATTTGCAGTCAGGATTCTGGGCTCATACAGCCACACCATGACATCTTGTCAAAAGTTTTATGACCTTCCTGGAAGATGATCCGAGGGCTAATACATGAAGAGCACTTTGATGATAGTGCTATACTACTGTTTTCTTTTTATTAGTTTTATGGTGTCCCCCCTCCCCTCTCCTGGGTATAAACAAAAGCCCCCTCTCTGAGATTCGGTCTCTTACTCCCGGGTCTCCTAGCTAGTAACCTGGATGAGAGCCATCCAGCCATTCTCTGACTATTCTGTAGTCGATACTTTCATTCTGAGTTAATAAATTGTATTAACCGGATTCATCGACTGAGTAAGTTATTACATATTTCCCACAGTCTCCAGCATGAATCTTTCATTTGTATCCTAAATACTGTGACTGCCTTATTGATGTGACTTTCTGGTGTGCTGTGTGCTAATTGTCCCAGACAGAACAGAGCATGCAGGTTGTGTGATAACAGAATGACGCCAAGTCACACATTTGAGATCATGTACAAACTTGAGTCATTGCTATGATGCAGGGGTAGGACCAAGTCATTGTTTTGCAAGTCCCATGTAAGTCTCAAGTCTCACTCAAGTCCCAAGTGAAGACTGGCAAGTCTCAAGCAAGTTACAAGTCTTGGGGGGGCGAGTCCTAAACAAGTCCTAATGCGTTCTTTACAAATGTAATGCCATTTCAAAATGTTAAAGCCAACAGAGTAATAGTTAGTAGTATATTAAATTTAGATGATTCTGCACTGACACACAACTTCCTTTTCTGCTCACTGCCGCTGACCGATTGGTCCAAAGTGTAACTGTAAACAGGGAAATTAAGTTGATTTGCTTTACACTTTTTATGGCAACGTTTTCTTTTTGCATTTTGGGCTTGGGGAGAGTATGAAGTCACAAGTGTCAACGTCGAGTCACATGACTCAAGTCCACACTTCTCCTACAGTGTGGTGTAAGCGATCTTACAGCTCCTATTACAGTAGGTATATTTGCACAAAATTAAGAATGGAACAAATGATGGAATCCATAAAGACATGCATGCTACTGTACATACTGTATACAGTACAGCTGGAGTTGTTCCCCACGTGCTAGACCACTGCTCCTAACTAGTCCTAACTGCTTAATGAAGATAATTCATGTATATGTAAAGTGTGCTTGATAGATAAAGATAAACCTAACTCAAATATGACACAAACACACACACACAATTTGCGATTAATCACGATTAACTATGGACAATCATGCGATTAATCAGATTCAATATTTTAATAGATTGACAGTCTTAGTAACAACCCATCATCTACACTCATTGCACACACATCCACATGCACACACTCACTTTTAAACAAACACTCACCTTATTAACACTCACTTTAGACACTTTAATCTATTTATTAAAGAGATTTGCACTACATTCATACCTCATTTGCACCTTACCTTAACGTTTTGTACCATATTGTCTGCCTTTGCACCTCACTGTTTACTCATGCTTACTCACTGTACTTAGATTGTACTTAGGCTGTACTTTAGATTGTATATTGTATTGTATATTCCTCTTTTACTTACCTTTTTACTTACTTTTTTAATAACTTTTTTTTACTGTATGAAGCACACTCTCAGGGGCTCATACAGAACCAAGCATTTCACCGTAAAGTACATGTATTTTATTGTGACAACTAATAAACAAACTTGAACTTGAACTTGAGATCTACCCCCGGGAGAACTCTTGCGTGGATCGGCGTGTGGGAGTTTGCGTATCACCCAAATGTTTCCACGTCGTGCAAAACCTTTCGCTGGTGGAAGGGCTTTGGGAAGTTGTAGAACCTACCGAGATCTACCCCCGTGAATATTTCCGCGCCGATCCACACACAGGGAGCCCACCCAAAAAAATCGCACAGGCTTTACTTCCTCCTTCCGGACTAACTGGTGACGTTGAGCGGTAACTTCCGGAAATTTCGTTTACATACATTTACATTTACGTTTACATTTCGTACTACTGAAATGACTTGTATGCGTACATGTGAAATGCTTGTATGCATACATGTGAATCAATCAATCAATCAATCAAATTTATTTATAAAGCACATTTCACATGACGCGTGTCAACCAAAGTGCTGTACAGAGGGTAAATACACAAGATACATATAGACAACAATCACACTCCGTTTTATGGGAGGGCACACAGGCAAACACATAGAAAAACAGGGCATGAGTCAGTGAACGGGAAAGGCTAGTAGGTAGAAGTGGGTTTTGAGCCTCGATTTGAAGGCATCTATCGAGGGGGCGAGCCTAATGGAGGTGGGGATGCTGTTCCACAGTTCAGGGGCTGCGATAGCAAAGGCACGGCCCCCCCTGAGCTTGAGGTTAGACCTCCGGACTGTCAGGAGCCTCTGATCGGCTGACCTGAGGGACCTGGTGTTGGAATAGGGGGATAGGAGGTCTGAGATGTAGGAGGGTGTGTGACCATTAAGGGCTTTAAAAACAAATAGGAGAACCTTAAAATCTATCCTGTAGCGTACTGGGAGCCAATGAAGGGAGGCAAGGACAGGGGTGATGTGGTCTCTCTTGCGGGTTCCGGTCAACAGTCTGGCAGCAGCGTTTTGTACCAGTTGTAAGCGGGACAGGGAAGACTGGTTAATGCCTATATAGAGGGAGTTGCAGTAGTCTAATCTAGATGAAATGAAGGCGTGGATGACTCTCTGAAGGTCTGCAGGGGAGAGAAGGGCATCTACATGTAAGAGCATATATACATATAACTGAAACATTTATACATGCACATTTGAAACCTTTCAATAGTGAATGTAAGAGCGTTTCCGTAGTATACGTGAGAGTGAGAGCATTTCAGTAGTGAGTGTGAGAGCGTTTAATAGTGAATGTAAGAGCGTTTAAATAGTGAATGTAAGAGCATTTCAGGAGTGTAAGAGTGTTTCAGTATTGAATGTAAGAGCGTTTCAGTAGTATACGTGAGAGTGAGAGCATTTCAGTATTGAATCTAAGAGTGTTTCAGTATTGAATGTAAGAGCGTTTCAGTAGTATACGTGAGAGTGAGAGCATTTCAGTATTGAATGTAAGAGCGTTTCAGTAGTGAATGTAAGAGCGTTTCAGTAGTGAATGTAAGAGCGTTTCAGTATTATACGTGTGAGCATTTCAGTAGTGAGTGTGAGAGCGTCTCAATACTATTGGCCTAATCGGCCCCTCACAGTGAAAGTCTGGAGAGACTCGCTGAGGCAGCAGTTGGGGGGGAGGGGGGGGGCTAATTGTCGCAGGTGTTTCTGGTCAGGTTAATTAACTCTCCTTTATCATCCACTGTGAGGCGGGGCTGAAGACACACACACACACACACACACACACACACACACACACACACACACACACACACACACACACACACACACACACACACACACACACACACACACACACACACACACACACACACACACACACACACACACACACACACACACACACACACACACACACTTACTCACTCACACAGACAGATGCCAGGAGAGAGCAGCTGTTTTGTAGTAGTAGTGTGTGAATATGAATTAAAAGAACAGCTTGACTGGTGTTTGTTGAGTTATAATCATGAGATCTTAGGTTTGTTATACTCAAGAGACGATATGACACAGGTGATAGCTTTCGAGTCCGTGCATGTGTAACAAGTGCCTTGTTGCCTTGTATAGATAATTACACCCCATCACAAAATACACTTTAATACATTCCACTAATACTCCTAAACGTTTTATTTTATTGATTTGAGTTGATTTCATTCCTTTCGTTTTGTTTTATTGCATTTTTGGGAGTTAAGGCTTTTATTTTGAAATCGACACACTTCCTTTCCGGAGCAAATATCCTGCCTGCTTCTTGGTTGATACGGCAGTCCCTCCGGAACTCAGAGAGGGTGAGCACTAATTCTTATGTTCAATGATAGACTTCGGTCTCAAAGTTGTTAGAAGTTGTATGTTACATTCCTAAACTGTAAAACGAGTTTGTAATGTAACTCCTGTTGATAATATGTACCTGTGTAGATTCGTGGGAGTTTTGACTGGGTTAGGGAACTGTATAAATGCACATTAGTAGCCTAGCATGTAAGGAGGTTTGCACACACGTGCGCTGGTGACATGGTAGTTAATGGAATCACGTCTTTTCCCAATTGTAGCTCACGTGCAGTGCAGGTGGCTGTTCCTAATGCTGGTGCAATGTGTTGCATTGTAATCTAACAGGTATGTGTGTACAGTAGCTCCCATGTTTTTGGTCCGTTTTGTATTCAATTGTGTATATTTTTCCAATGTAATTATATGTATTAAAATGTGTAATTCTTATGAGAGAGTCCCTCCGGAACTCAGAGAGGCTCACGTACAGTGCAGATGGCTGTTCCTAATGCTGGTGCAATGTGTTGCATTGTAATCTAACAGGAGGAAAATAAAGGTCATCAACAGTCATCCATGTCTGTCATCATTAATACACAACGCCGTCAAGAGTACACCGGTCACACATGCTTTATTTAACCCCCCCCCCCCCCGTCACACATCAAGGTTCCTACCGCACAAAGGTTCCTATACAAATATAACCTAATACTACATCTCCCTTCCTAGGATAAATAACTTTCCCTGAACTTAGGATAAATAACTTTCCCTGAACTTAGGATAAATAACTTTCCCTGAACTTATTGATTGATTGATTGATTGATTGAAAACGTTATTAACAGATTGCAGAATGGGTACAGTACAGTACAGCTCAATACATACAATTGTTAAGGGGATGCAGACCAGAGAAAGACTTTCGTCTCGTTTACATCAGGGTCCCCCATTTTCAATTCATATAGACATTTATGACATACACAACATACATGACATTTGTATATTATAGGTATTTAGTACTGATACATTTGTGACATAAACGGTATTCAAATATACATTACTGTTACCCCTAGATCCTGACAGAGTATATACATATGATGGGGAGGGGACTGTACATTAGGAGGGGGTGGGTGGGTGGGAGAGAAATATACATACGGCGGGGAGGGAATATATACATGCGGTGGGGAGGAGACTGTCTATTAGGAGGTGGTGGGGGTTTTGGGCATTTACGGTGGCCAGTTTCGAATTGCAGCCTCCCGTAGGTGCTCTTTAAGAGCGGTTTTGAATGTGGGTAGGGATTCACATTCCTTTACAGCTTTGGGTAGGGCGTTCCACATTGATGTGGCATAATTGCTAAACGTATTTAGTCCCTTGTTTGAGCCGAATCTGGGTTTAACATGATTTGTTGAGCTTCCTCTGGTGTAGTGGTTGTGGTATTCACTGACCTTTGGGAAGTATTTTGACATGTACATGGGTACCTTAGTCGTATAGTGTATCTTGTAGACCAGGCCCATTGCAAGTTGCTGTACTCTGTCGTCTACTCTAAGCCATCCTAGGTTGTCAAAGTGGGCAGGGGTGAGGTGGGTTCTGGGGGTAAGGTCAAGTAGTAGTCTGACCAGTTTGTTTTGTGATGTTTGTAATTTTGTTTTAAGCGCCTTTGAGGTGCTTTGGTACCATGAGGTGCACGCATAGTCGTAGTACCCTTGAATGAGTGCTCCTGCCAGAGTCTTCAGGGTATTCTTGTTTACCAGAGAGGAGATCCGGTACAAGAATCTAGTTCGTTGGTTGACTATTTTTATTACATTGGATGCCATTTTGTCACAGGAAAGATTTGCCTCTAGGATGGAACCCAGGTAGGTAATTTCGTCTTTCCTTGTGACAATATTGTCACCCACTGCAACTGAGAAGCCGTCGGTCTTGCTGAGTTTGTTATTTGAACCGAAGAGAATGGACTCTGTTTTGCCCATGTGTAATGATAGTTTGTTATCAGCGAGCCATATGCAGATTTTGCCTAGTTCCGAGCTGAGGGTTTTTTCAACCTGCAACTTGTTCTTGTCAGAGACCAGCAGGGCTGAGTCGTCCGCAAACAGGAACAAGTTGCAGTCACAGGATGACGACATGTCATTTGCATAAATTTGGAAGAGTAGCGGTCCTAGTATGCTTCCTTGTGGAACACCACAGCTCACTGTGAGGGGGGGGGGATAGAGTACCGTTTATCTCTACCATCTGTTCTCTCCCCTCCAGGTAGGATTGCATCCAGCTCACTGATAAGCTATCAAAACCAATTGCTTTTAGCTTGTCAATCAGAATGGAGTGATTGACAGTGTCGAAGGCCTTTTATAGGTCCAGCATGACCATGCCGCAGTATTTGCCCGCGTCCACCTCTTGTTTGATGTGGTCGTTCAAATAGAGGAGGCATGTGTCAGTGGAGTGGGACGTTCTGAAGCCAGATTGGAATTCGTAGATTAGATCTTTTTCCGCCAGGTACTTTTCGACCTGTTCGAAGACTATTTTCTCCATGACTTTCGAGATGGAGGTAAGAATAGAAACAGGGCGGTAGTTGCCTGGGTCTAATTTGCTGCCCTTTTTGTGCAGAGGGGTCACTCTCGCAATTTTGAAGTCCTTGGGGACGTGTCCCTGTTTTATAGAGAGGTTTATTATGTGAGTGATGACTGGGGTGATGGCGGCTGCTGCGTCTCTGAGGAATTTGGAGGGGATGTTGTCATGGCCAGTGGCCTTGTTAGGTTGGAGGGCGCTCAATTTTTTGAGTACCTCATCGGTTGTTACCATTTCAAGTTTGAAGTCGTCTTTGATATGACAACAGTTGATAGCTTTCGAGTCCGTGCATGCTTTATTTAACTCCCCCCCGTCACACATCAAGGTTCCTACGGCACAAAGGTTCCTATACAAATATAACCTAATACTACATCTCTCTTCCTAGGATAAATAACTTTCCCTGAATTTAGGATAAATAACTTTCCCTGAACTTATAACATGACAGTCTCAACAATCAACAATAGTAGCTAAATATAACTACCGTAAATCCTCAAATATAAGACGGGTCTTCTATTTACCTCAGCTGCAAAGAGCACCAGGCCTTTTTTAGAGAGAGGCTTATAAGAGGCAGGCCTTAATTTCTAAAAATGACACTCATGGACATAATCCCTTCATTTTCAGACTTCTATTACATTATTATTATTATTATTATTATTATTATTATTATTATTATTATTATTATTATTATTATTATTATTATTATTATTATTATTATTATTATTATTATTATTATTATTATTATTATTATTATTATTATTATTATTATTATTATTATTATTATTATAATTTTTTTTTTTTTTTTTAATATGTACATTGTCTGTCTACATTTATTTAGACTAGCATTGGTATTTAAATATTGAGTGCAGTTGAGTAATTGTGGGATTAACGTAATTCACACACTGAAGTTGGAACCGTCTATACTAGGTTGTGGGGTCCGGGGATGGTTTAGCGTGTGGTACCTTCTCGACTTCCTCAGTTGAATCGAGTTGTTTACATGCAGTAGCTTTAGCTACTAACGTTATCATAGCATCATGGTCTGTAATGTGTCAACTGGACAACGCCAGCCTCGTCTGCCAATGCCATATAGATAGCGAACGTTAACGTTTGCAAACGAAGTCAACGTCATCCAGCTGACACCATTTACATTTACATTTACATTTAGTCATTTAGCTGACGCTTTTATCCAAAGCGACTTACAAGTTCTGTACGACAAGCCATCAGGAAGGGCACAACTCTATCAGCTGAGCAACAATGTTCATCAAAGTGTTGAGTGCTACAGTGTAGGTTAGTTTATTAGGACAAGTGCATGACAGTACGGTTAGTTAGGGTTAGATTTTTTTTTTTTTTTTTTTTTTTTTTTTAATTCAGATAATGGTTGAAGAAGTGCGTCTTTAGTCGACGGCGAAAGATTGGACGTGATTCGGCTGTCCTAACTGGGGTGGGTAGTTCATTCCACCATTGTGGGGCAAGGACTGAGAATAGGCGACTTCTCTTTGATGACCCTCCCGGAGCTTGGATAGGAGTAGGTCTGAGGCGGCCAGAAGATGCAGAGCGTAGGGGTCTTGAGGGTGTGTAGTTAGAGACCATTGACCGGAGGTAGGCGGGAGCGGTTCCCTTTGCCGCACGGTATGCTAGGTCGAGGGCCTTGAAGCGGATTCGTGCAGCAATGGGGAGCCAGTGCAGGTCCCTAAGAAGTGGGGTGACATGGGCCGACTTCGGTAGGTTTGAGATCAGGCGGGCCGCTGCGTTCTGAATGAGTTGAAGAGGCTTAGTGGCAGTGGCCGGGAGGCCAGCGAGCAGTGCATTGCAGTAGTCGAGGCGGGAGATGACTGTTACACCACAGATCTACCATATTAGCGCTGAAGCTAACCAGAGGGAAACGTTAATGTACGGTAGTCAGTGTAGCGGGAGGCAGCACTAGATTTCCATTTCTATATCACGGCACGAAAAATAAGAAAAATACTTTTTTTTGCGACCTTATATTAGAGACAGGCCTGTGTTTGTCTAAATGCATCAACACCCCCCCCCCCCCCATTATAAGAGGCCCCTCCTTTATCGGAGGTCCCTCCTCTATTTGAGGATTTACGGTAACTGCATTTCTGCTTCTTCTGTATAAAGTTATTTGCAATTATACAACACATTAGAACGGTAACTTAACTTGTTTCTTAGAGAAGGGTGGGGTAGACTGCCCAGCCCTTCTGCAGAGTGTGGGGATTATTCTGCCCCATTTCTCACTCTGTTCTTTTAAAAAAAAGTATTATTATTATTAGGGACTTAACTACGTGTGCACACAAAGTCCTTTAGGTGCCCTGGAGTCATTAAGCTCTGCGGCTGCTGTTGGTTTTGAGTCACCTTAGCGACATGTCTCTCCACTGCATCTGTTTCACGGTTCACCCATGGTGTCGTCTCAGGTAAGTTGGTTTCAGTATCTGGAGCCACCAGGGTTGGGGAGAGGTGAGACCTGTTTCTCCGTAGGGTACCTCCTCCGGGTGTCTCCACAAGGTAAGACCTGGGTGTGCCTGCCGTAGACACCACTGTGCCTCGCTCCTTAGTGTCTCTGATCCACACATGTTCACCCGGTTGGATGAGGGGCAACTGATGTGTTCTGTGTCTTCGATCGTAGTTCAGTCGCTGTTTTTGTCTGTAAAATTGTTCTGTCTTTCTTAGTTTCTCTGTGTCGGCACATTTTGGTTTTAGTTGGGATGGGATGACAGGAACAAGATTTTTCTTCCCATGAGAAGCTCTGTGGGACTGAATCCGTTTGCGAGTGGGGCGTCACGGTAGGCCATTAGAGCAAGGTAGGGATCACTTGACTTTTTGATCAGCGCGCTCTGCCTCCCCATTGCTCTGTGGAAAGCGAGGACTGGACGTCACATGGCTGAAACACCATTCCTGTGAGAACTTGCGGAAACACTCTGATGCAAACTGTGGGCCATTGTCCGTGCGGACCTCCTCTGGGATCCCATGATGAGCAAATATTGACTTGAAATGCTGGATCATTGCCTGATGTTGTGGATGTCAGTTTGGCGACTTCCACATATCTGGAATAGTCAACGACGACTAGGTAGTGTTGGTTGTTGTTTTGAAACAGATCTGCTCCGACAGTGGACCATGTTGGGAATTCTGTTGACATCATCGGTTCACTTTTGTTCACCCTCTCACGTGCACATGTGTCACAGTTCTCTACCATCTTTTGCAATTCCTTGCTAAGGCCTGGCCACCATACTGACTTTTTAGCCCTCTCCCTACATTTTGTTATCCCGAGGTGTCCTTCGTGCAGCTTTTCCAGTATGTCAGCTCGGAGTGCTGCTGGGATGACTATTCTCTCCCCCTTTAGCATCAGTCCATTTTGCACCGTGAACTCTCCTGAGAGTGGCAGGTAGTCAAGTCAAGTCAAGAGTTTTATTTGTCACGGCATACAAGTATACAGTGAAATGCGGGGGGTCTTGCCCGCAGCGATTGTGCAATAGTACAATAATACAATAATAAGAATCCAATAGGATGAGAATAAGACATTTGTGCAATAATACAAGTAATAAGATAAGACATATCAGTTTACAAGTTTACAAGTTACAAGTGTACAAGACATAAAGTTTACAAAAAGCATGGTAAGACATGCTAGGTCCTGCGAGGTAGGGCTGAAGGTAGGGCTGAATCACGTGTTCTATGGAGAACTTATCTGGCCATCCTTCCACACAGTACCTCTTAAGCTGGCATACTATGGGGTCATTGTCTTGGTGTGTTTGGATCTCTCTGAGCCTTTTCTCTGTAGCGGGCAGGCTTGTCATGATGGAGTCGACATACAGGTTTATTTCTTCCTCTTGTAGCCCGTCTGCTGTGCTGCTTACAGGAGCTCTGGAGAGCACGTCTAAGACGTTGTATGCATGGTGGAAGTTGGTCTAGGGTATTCGAGCCTAGCAGAGGGACCAGAGGTTTGTGGTCTGTCTCAATGTGGAAGTCTTTCCCAATGAGTAATTCAGCAAACTTCTCACAGGCCCATGTGGAGGCCAGTGCCTCCTTTTCTATTTGAGCGTATCTCTGTTCGGTGTTGGTGAGGGCTCGCGAAGCATACGCCACCGGTTTCCATGATTGTTCAGCTTGCCTCTGGAGAAGGACCGCACCCAGCCCATATGACGAGGCATCAGCGGAGACCAAGGTTTCTGTGTTTCAGTTCGTACAGTGTCAATCCAGGGGGTGTAGTCAGTTGTTTTTTATATTAACGAAGGCCTCCTGCTGTGGGGGCCCCCATGCCCACATGTTTGACCTCTTTAGCAGATCTCTGAGTGGAAGGGTCTTCTCTGCCAGGTGAGGCAGAAACTTTCCAAGATGATTTACCATCCCCAGAAATCCTCTCACTTCGACATTCCTCGGTTCTTTCATGGGTCTGCGCTCACCCCTGACCCCTCGATGACCTGTCCCAGGTACTTGATTTTGCTCTTGGAGAACTCACATTTTCCCACATTCAGCGTGACCCCTGCCTCCTGAAGTAGTGTCAGTGCTGTGTGTAACCTCTCATCATGCTGTTGTTGTGTGGCTCCCCAGATGAGCACATCATCCATCTGACACACAATGCCTTCCAGACCCTCTAGGATTTGTGTCATGCGCTTCTGAAAGTGCTCTGGTGCAGGCGATATTCCAAAGCACATGCGGTTATAGCGATACCGTCCAAATGGTGTCATGAAGGTGGTTAATAGCGATGACTCATTTGACAGTGGAATCTGCCAGAAGCCTGAGTTTGCATCCAGCTTAGAGAACACTCTGGCTCCGGCGAGCTGTCCCAGTGTGTGTTCAACTGAGGGAAGTGGATGCCTCTCCCTCTTGACAGATTTGTTCAGTTCAGTGAGGTCTGTGCCTATTCTCACCTTTCCCGTCTGCTTGGGAACCACCACCATTGGTGCACACTAGTCCGTTGGATGTTCCACCTTTGACATTACTCCCTGTTGCTCCATGTGTTTTAGTTCTTCCTTTACTTTTGGTAGGAGGGGGAGGGATATCCGCCTAGGAGTGGAGACCATTAAAGAGCTTTGGGAATTCCTGTTTCACATCTTCTTTTGAGACTAAAGCTAGGCTGATGGCATCCAGCCTTGCCACCAAGTGCAGTGCTATGGCAGCTGACCGGCCTAACAATGGTACGGCCAGTTCCTCCACAGCGTAAACATCCTGTTTTGTGATCCTCTCACCTTTCTTGAGTGTGGCTGTGAATTTCCCCTTTACATTCAGTGGCCTTCCTCCTGGCCCCTTTAAAGGCTTTGTTGATCTCCCCATTTTACTGAGCTGATCCTGACTACACATGGTCTCTGGCACTGCTGTTACATCCGCATCTGTGTCTATCTTCCACACAATGTTGCAGTGGTCCATTTTTACTTCCGTCATCCATGGACCTTCATCTGAATCGGCAGTCAGTGAGCCAAGGAATGAAGCCTCTTCATCCACATCGTAGTCATCCCCCTCATAGTCATCCCTGTCATCTGTCAACGTGGCTATGTGCCCCTCAGTGCTCCTTCTAGCTCTGCACACTCTGGCATAGTGTCCCTGTTTCTTACAGTGGTTACACTGCTTAAAAGTCATTTTCTAGGCTATTCTCTTACCTGACTGGAATGACTGTGGCTTGGCTTGTGTGTATTTAGCTCTGCCCCGCTGCTGGGCCTGCATACTATCAAGCTGTGTATTTGTAAAGTCCTCTTTAAAGGTTCTCTTGAGAGCTTCTTGTTGTTTCTTTACCTGCTCACTCTGTCTAGCCTTAGTTACAGCTTTTACAAGTGTTAGGCCAGGGTCCATTTGCAACTGTTCTGAAAGTCTTGAATCCCTCAGCCCAACCACAAGTCTGTCTCTCACCATTTCATCATGCAGTGTCCCATATCCACAATGTTCGGCCAGGCAATGCAGTGCAGTAATACAATTATCTGTCGACTCCCCCGGCTCCTGCTGCCGCTGGTTAAACTTGGCCCTCTCGAAAATGACGTTTCTGCATGCTATGAAGTGAGTATCCAAACAAATTTGACCGTCTCATACCATCTCTGTTCTCCGGCGCTCAGATGCAGAGAAGTCAGAATATCCTCAGCTTCTTCTCCCATAGTGTAGATTAATGCATTCACTTGGTTTTCGTCTGCTTGGGTTTCTAATCCCGACGCAATCCGAAATCGTTCGAATCTTTTTATCCATTTTGTTCAGTCTTCTGCCTTGAAGGTGAATTTCTCTGGCGGGGGAACTTGAAATTGACTCATACTTTTGCTTTCGCGCCGTTAGCTCTAGCTACCCTGCTGTCTCTAAACTCAAACTCAAACTCTAAACTAGTACTAACGTTACTGTAGCAGCCTACTCTAAAGTATATACTACTTAACGCTATATCTAATGTTCATATCCACATCTGACACCATGTTGAGTTATAATCATGAGATCTTAGGTTTGTTATAATCAAGAGACGATATGACACAGGCGATAGCTTTCGAGTCTGTGCATGCTTTATTTAACCCCCCCCCCCCCCCCCTACCCCTACCGCACAAAGGTTCCTATACAAATATAACCTAATACTACAGTGTTCAGCATGGAGACGGTCCTGAGTGTCCGAACCCAGGGACCAACAACTGCTGCAAACACCAATCTGCTTGTAGAGACGGCTACCACTCTCTGTAAAAACAAACCAAAACATATACTGTATATATGAGAATGAAAAGGTTTATGATTATATGGTGGGTGTGGTACTTTTAGTCCTTTGAGTGTTTTTTGTTTTGGCCCCTCGATTTAGTTGACAGAGAGAGCCAGCTTAATTTTTATGTTCACAATAACCTACCCATGTGTAAGCCAATGACTAAGTGCATCAAACGCTGGCACACAAAATTCATTACAGCAGAGTACAACGTGACAGTAAATAATTTTTTTATTAGCTCACATAATGTCGAAATGAGCCATGGTAGACACTACATCCTGGAGGCTTTTGTACATGGCCTAATTGCCGTTTGGTTTATTTATTTATCTTGCACATGCACAATTACATCACAGGTCTTCTCATCAACCTTGGGGAGTGTAGAGGCATTGGGAGTCCTGAGCCATATGCTCCAGCTGCTCTGCCTCCTGCCAGGCTGCCATCCTCCACGGAAAGCTGTCTCCAGTCATCACTTAAGTCACCCACCAGTGGTGGGTCCTGGTGGTGGGTGGGACCAGTGGTGGAAAGTAACTAAGTATTTGTACTCAAGTACTGTATAAGCACATTTTTCTTAGGTACTTTACTTGAGCATTTTTCATTTCAGGAAACTTTGTATTTTTACTCCACTACATTATATCTGAATCCATCCAGTTACTAGTTACTTTGAAGGAAAAGGTTTTGCATAGAAAACATGGCAAACGTGTATGAAGATGATGTACTTTCACATTTGAAGCCCGCCCAACTTCATGAGGGACGAAATCAGAGCAGCATAACTGCACCACATACCACTTTAACATAACCTTTAATCAGAGCAGCATAACTGCACCACATACCACTTTAACATAACCTTTAATCAGAGCAGCATAACTGCACCACATACCACTTTAACATACATTTAATCAGAGCAGCATAACTGCACCACATACCACTTTAACATAACCTTTAATCAGAGCAGCATAACTGCACCACATACCACTTTAACATAACCTTTAATCAGAGCAGCATAACTGCACCACATACCACTTTAACATAACCTTTAATCAGAGCAGCATAACTGCACCACATACCACTTTACATAACCTTTAATCAGAGCAGCATAACTGATCACATACCACTTTAACATAACCTTTAATCTTTGCTTTTACTTAAGAATAATTTTGAATGGAGGAATTTTACTTTTAAAAGAGTAGTACTATTGTATCTCAGTATTTATGTATTTACACTTGTACACAAGTAAAGGAACTGTGTACTTCTTACACCATTGTGTGGGACAACTGTATGTTCTGTTACCAATTATCTTTTTGAGAGCTTCCTGCATTTGAAAACAGTTTTTGCATTTAGTATTTTACTCAAGGCCATGAAGCAGACGTGATCAAATGTGAAATGAATGCAATGAGATGTACCTCAGATGTGCTCAGGCACGTGGACATGCTTCACGGTGCATTTATTTATGGTGCATGCATGATTGCGGTCCCATACTATGGTCCCATACTATTAGGTTTTGGTAGGGATTTAGCAGTCTGACATGTTATTTAGGTGATAGAAAAACAACAACATTAGGTACTCTTGCGTTTGGCCAGGGCTGTTACCTCATGAAAGTTTAAACAGATTAAACAAGCCATCAGAGCTACTACCCTTAGTGAAGTGTTCTACTTTTGGGTATGGGGTAGCCAATCAGGAAAGTGAATAATTCATTTAATGGCTCCGCTCCACCCACCGAGGAAATGGCCTATTCAATACAAGGGAAGAACGAAAATAAATAATTAAAAGACTTAGACTATGTTTCCTCTGAAAAATAAAATAACAACAACAAATATGTTCCACAGATTCAGGAAATTGTATAAAATGGTAAGAAAATGTAATTAAAATGAATAAAGGACATTTCTTTGGGTATTCTTTGGTTCCATTTTATGCTCTAGAAATAAGACTAGCCTTTTACAGATTTCACCGCACTGTTCGCCCCTGAGCAAAGGACGCACACAGCAATGTCACCATGTTTCATGCATCGCTGTTGGGAGGTTTTCTCTTGTTCAGCCCAGCTAGGCCAACTCCGTGAAAGCAGTGTATATTTCCATAACAAAGTTACATGTGCAGCTTTAATTGCCTACTCACAAATACTGTACAAACACCCCCCCCCCCTCTCCTCTCTCTCACTCTTCTCACTCTCCTCTCTTCTCTCTCTCTCTCTCCTCTCTCTCTCTCTCTCTCTCTCTCTCTCTCTCTCTCTATGACCCCTGTCACCTTTATTATAAAGAGCAGACCCCCCCCCCCCCCTCCCCCCCCAGCCCATTTGCCACACAGGGGCTGATTTTCCTTTGTTCAATACAGTGCAGCTCCATCCCTCAGATAGATGATACAGGAAGAAATGGCCTGTGAGGTAGAAATCCAAACCTATAGAAAAGAACTGGAGGAAGAGTTGTCATCGAATACTATAGCCTCCCAGAGAACGATCCTCTTGTCCTCCCTGGTCTTAGAGGGAATCAGCTTCAGTATCAAGCCCATCCATATGCATTATTCATAGATGACTACGGAGGAGTAGATCATTCAGGCTTAATTACAGAAACAGCTGTATATGAATATGTCGAGTGTGGTTTGCACATTTCACTGACTGTTTTTTTCCACGCCTCTCGGAGTCCCCTGGGTCTCCCACGTTTGACTCCACATGCCATCCATTCAGTGTGGATTGCGTGCGGCGTCGGCACCGTAATTATCTTCATTTATGTGAAGAGTCGGATACTGCTTTGAAAATCTCAGGAAGCTCGTCATAGCACATGTAATATGCCTAATTGGTGAATTGCATGTTTGAGTGTGTCCCTCATGACCTCCTCTGCTATTACTTGATTAACTGGTTCGGGGCCAACCACGTATATACATGTTTGGGAGCCGACGCTTGAAGGCCAACCACGTATATATACGTGTTAAACTCGTTTTTGCTTTTATTCCATTTTAATATCCCGGATATTGT
>NC_140167.1:33777890-33911341 GCF_963971535.1 Notolepis coatsorum | reverse complement strand
TATCCCGGATGTTGTCACAGAGCTGTATTTTGGCTGGAAAAGGCATATTGGGACTCCGAAAATGCAGTACCGGCCAGATCCTGGTATTGACGCTGTCTCGAGAATGCAGTTTCCCCTGTTGCAGACCGGGTGTCACTTTTTTTTCTCGCTCCGGTGGACTTTTCTGTTAGCCTAAAGCTATGGCTTCACCAGATCGCCTGGAATACTTTTTGCGACGCAGAATTCAGTATGTAGTAAAGGAATATAGCATCAGCCAATGGACATATCGATCTACCATATGGCGATCAAATAACTGGGAAATTCTTTTTGGAATCCAACCGGCCACAGGTAAGAGCGATTTGACGTCGGAGTGACTCCAGCCGGAGGGACAAGGGTGCTAGCTGCTGTGACTACACTAGCCGTCGGGGCTAAGGCATTAGCAGTAGGTACTCTAGTATGCAGAACTGGAACACTAGCAGCAAGATCTCTAGTGGAAAGAACTGAGACGCTAGCAGCAGGGGCTACATTAGCAGTCTGGGGTAAGCCGACAGGGGCTAAGCTAACAGTGGGGGCTGTGCGAGTAAGAAAAAACATCTCCATGAGGCCTCCGACCTGGTCGGCCAAAACCCTCATCCGCGGCTCCTGGTCCGGACTCTCATCCGCGACGGATTGGATCATCTTCAGTAGGAAGACCCATTTAGCAGGGGTGTAGGTAGCAAGATCCCCATGCATCATGCCAACTACGATGCTCAATGTCTCTGCCACTCTGTCCGTTGGGTTCTTGGTTGGTGGCGTCATTCTGTTACGATTAGACATGGTGGTGATGGTGGAGGTAGAACCCAATATAGCAGGACGAGAGCGAGTAGAGACGAGGCAGGAGTCGATGGTCACAATTAACGAGCTTTACTTGAAGGCAGCAGACAAAAGTACACTTCAAGGCCACAAACATAAAAGGCACAGCCAAGCTGGCACTGAGGGGAAAAAAACATAAACTCACTAGGAAAACAAACCTGACCAGAAACTAACTGAGAACTTGAAAGAAAACAAGAGCATAGAAAAACGGGAACACTAACAAACACTTACTTAGACTGACAAAAACAACAGGACTCTATTCCATGAACGAGGAAACAGAAAAAGGACGACGTTGAACAGGATAATACCGGGGAAACGGAGACAATGACGCCACAAAGAAGTGAGGGCAGACCACACTTAAATACACAGACTGATTATAACGAGTAACACCTGGCTAAGGCCAGGCCAAAACACAGAAAGGCAAAAACTAATAAACACCATGGGGAAACACCAAACTAGACACAAAAAGCATAACCATAATACAACCAGACAGGAGGACGACATCAAACAAGGGAAGGAAGAGCCCAAGATAACATAAACGAGGACATCATATCAACCATAATTAGCCATAAATATATAATAGATTGACGGTGTCCGCCAGAGGGCAGTAGAAGGCCACTGTTCACATTGTTGGATAGTGACAGGTCAGAAACGACATGGTGGAACATGATACAGATCATATGCATTTTTAACTCTAGCTTGTGTAGGGCCGAAACGCCAATCGATTTAACGTTATTAGCTTAGCGCCTTGCAGGAATTATCCCAGACCATTCGGATATAACGTTCATATTCACGACGCTATAAAACGGGAACGTATTGATGAAAAAAAATATTCTTTATGGCATATTGAAGGGAAGGTTTATACTGTCAATTGACAATGACAATGGACACATAGCAATAATATAAAATATAGATTTAGCTCTACAAACAATCTCACGCACAGTGAAAAGTTGTAAGGAAAAGCTGGCCTCCTAGAGTGGGGCCCCGTCTAATCTAAATGGCCCCGAATGTGTTAAAGCAATTCCATTTTGATTCAGTTGTGATCCAGGCAGAAGATTATCCTATAACGGACATATTGCTCAATGTGGCTCGGTGTAGAAATGTCCTCCCTTCCATGGCTTCATTCCCTCCTAGTGAACAGTAAGTATGCTGTCCCCACTAATATCTGCTATCTAGTAGTAGTGTCACAACCTAGTGAAGCCACACTTCCAGCTAAGGCTCTGAGACCTGAAGGAAACGGCGGAGCCATCGGGGAGGGTTTATGCTGCCGGAATGTGAGTGTGTTTTGACAGATGTCACAGTTATTGGCAATGAACCTTGGCCCTCAGACCCCCTTATCTGTCTGCTTCCATCTAGTCTCCAGTCTTAAAGACACTGTAGAGGACAGAGAGTGCTTGGCGAGTCCCGCGACATGGCTAGGGCACACAGGGTCAAGTCCTCATCCAATGGTTGTGGCTCTTTTATGCGCCCTAAAAAGGGAGCGATTTACAGAGTTAAAGAGATTCATCACAGAGTTACACATACCTGGAATTTGTCCCGGTGTCATGGGTCTAATTAAAACAACTGTATACAGTAGAGGTTGCAAATCATTATCATTATTATCATTTCACAAAAAATACAGTATATCGCAAGCATAGTCCTACATGGCTAGCAGTAATGAAGGACCATGCTTGCGTATGACTATGGTTGTAATATTTTTTATTTTCCTGACATGAAAAAGCAAGTAAAATATTTGCAACACAGTGCAAATACATTCATTCTATTGAAAACATGACATACAATGACAACTTAAAAAGGGGGCCTAATAATGAGAACATAATAGCATAATAAAGGGGGTCAAAAGAAAACATAAAAAACGATCTATGTAGTTTACATAGATAATAGTAAGACAACAACAACAACAACTTGAACTGCAATACCGCACTGTTGTTGAAGTGCAATAGATGCACGTGTATACACACACACCCACACATAGCACAGTCATACACACTTCCTTCCCCTTCCTCTTGCAGTACGTTTGGCTCAGCGTCAGACCCGGATTTGTACTTGAGTCCTGCTGTATCAGCGCAATAGAACACCCCTAGAGTAGGGAGCGGCTTGTTCAGCTCAGTTCAGCACCGCTCAGCACAGCTCACCTCGCCTCAGCGCACCTGTCTGTCTCTCTGTCTGTCTCTCTGTCTGTCTGTCTCTCTGTCTGTCTTTCAGCAACGTTGGCCCCGCAGCAGTCCCTTACTCTGCAGCCTGGGCCCCTGCGTCCCTGCCCGACCTTGGATGTGTAACCGATCGCCTGGACCTGAACCTCAGACCTAGTTCTCTGGAGAAATCCCAGGGACAAGGACATTCAGGGAGGATATTCATTCATGTTTGTGTGTTGGTAGTGGCACTGGCAGCGCACACACATAAACATAATCTAATAATGGAGCTTTGAGGCCATGACTTGGCAGGATAAGCTACTATATCCCTCTTTCTTTCCCTTTCTTTCCCTCTCTCTCTCTCTCTCTCTCTCTCTCTCTCTCTCTCTCTCTCTCTCTCTCTCTCTCTCTCTCTCTCTCTCTCGAAGAAGAAGAAGATGTCCACAATAGTGGGTGAGGTGTTTCTCTCCCTCTGTGTTCTTACTCGGAACACTCGACGGGGTGCTTCGGATCCTAGGAAAACAACACACAAGGAGAGTTCACCGCTGTCAGCTCAGGCCAAACATTTTGAACCGCTGCAGGCGCTTTTGTTTGTACCCCATTATCTATTTTGGAGAGATATCCTTCCCTGGTTCTCCAGCTTTAGTCCGCTTTACTGAATCCAGATTCCCCAAGGCATGAGTCTCAGAGAGGGAGGGAGGGAGGGAGAGAGAGAGAGAGAGAGAGAGAGAGAGAGAGAGAGAGAGAGAGAGAGAGAGAGAGAGAGAGAGAGAGAGAGAGAGAGAGAGAGAGAGAGAGAGAGAGAGAGAGAGAGAGAGAGAGAGAGAGACTTGACATGTTGAAGGAAACAGCAGATACCACGGCTGCTGTTTAAAGTGTCACTTGGAGGGGCCATGGAAGGAGTTATAGGGCCGAACTTAATAAGGCCTCCGTGGGACCGGGGCCCAACCACCTCCTGGGGGGAGGGTCACTGACCCTAGCGGATGTGAGGATTTGTCCCAATCCCACCGACGTCTTACATAATTACTCCAATTTCCAGGGCAACGCTGGGATCGAAGCCTTCTGTGAGCCTGCAATCCGGTTCAATCAGGTTTTACAAGCCACTGATGACCATATGAGAAGTAACACACAGTGTTAGCATACTGTACTGTACTGTCAGAGGGAATGAGAACAGAGGCAGGTAAATATGGATTTAGAATAAAGCTAATCTCCTAGGATTTACAATCTCTGGTGCCTTGCCAGTCTGTCTGTCTGTCTTTCTCGTTTCTCTCTCTCTCTCTTTCTAACAAAAACACACCTCTACCTCCAGTGATGTAGCGTGCTCCAGGGAGGAACACGCCAGTCAGAGAAGTCGATGCTGGCATTGCAGTGAGTGGACAGAGGGTGTCCTGTTTGCATGAAGAGTGCTTATGTGCACACACACGCACGCACGCATGCACGCACACATGCACGCACACACACACACACACACACACACACACACACACACACACACACACACACACACACACACACACACACACACACACACACACACACACACACACACACACACACACACACACACACACACACACACACACACACACACACACACACACACACACACACACAAACCCTGACTCAGTAAAAAGATGCTTCCCCAACTTGCAGTAGAGGTGCTTAGCCTGTTTTTTTGTGTGAACCTGGGCTCATTTTCAGACAGTCTCCATCTGTACACAGTGTGATCTGCCCAGATTAATCCTGTGTTTTGACTGAAGGTCATTCACCCTCAGGATATTTAGCTGCGGCATAAAATAAATTTTTAGTCTAGACATGATTCTGTTTGGAGGATTTGGTTCCCATTGCTGGAGTTCACAGTCACTTTAATACCAAGGACGGCAGAATGAACACCCAAATGGCCCATTCCTCATTTCGCTGGGGAACCCTTGGATCCTTTCAAGGGCGCCTGCCACCCATTTTGAGCTCTACTAGAGTGACTAGACGACCGTTTTGTCCATCAGATTATCTTGCAGCTTCTTTATCTTGCATTTTAATGCATTTTATACCACTTCAGATCTCCTGTATCACTTAAAATACATTAGTGATAAGACTATTAAGAACCAGGTTGTTAATTTAGCAATTTACCTGAGGGATGAGAAACAAAGAACCACCCTACTTGTGATGGTGACCCATCCCTACTCACTATCAGCTATCACATAGTCAAACACTCATTTGATTACAAAACATCCATTCCTGATTATTAATTTCCTCCAATGCGACCCTGGGACTTGGGGAAGAATTTATGGGTAATTGAGAACAGGATGGAAGACAGCTAATTTGATGCAGATGGAAACATCAACACTCAATTCCCGGTATTCCTACTTGACACTGAGGGAGGTCAACAGTTTGATCCACAATCCTGCCTAAAGGAAAACAACCATTCCGCAAACCATTCCGCAAATCACTAAGGCATTTCTTGGAATTAATTCATCCAATTAATCACAAATGATGATTAATTAATCATTAATCACAATGGCATTGCGAATGGGTTGCAAATGGGTAGCGTAGTAAAGAGGATAATCGCACAAACAACTTCCCCCAGTGTAGCTCGAATTGCAGCCGATGGGGTGATTCATGGCGTGATGCTGGATATAAATGAGAGCAGAGAGACTGGATGTACCATGAGGACGATATATACCGCTGGGCACCCAGTGGGGGATGATCTGTTGGCCCACAGCTGCAGGTGACAGAGCAGCATGTGACAAGCTGCTCTCTTTCTGCCTCCATCCTGTCTGTCACTCCACAGCCCAGTGCACCATGAGGAGTGCAGGATGAACAGACTAGTTACTAGTGGGTGGGAACAGCATGCAGCCGCCCTGCTGCATCCGCTAAGGTTCTCTTGTTTTATCCGTTTGCTTCTCTCCCTTGTCCTCAATTTAGTCGTTATGCCAATTCCCATCGTGGTTGTTGGCACTGCCCTACTGTCAGTCTGGGGAGGGTGTAGACTACAACATGCCTCCTCTGATACACATGGAGCCTCCAGCTGCTTCTTTTCACCTGACAACTATAGGAGTTTCACTGGGAGAGCATAATGCACAGAGGTTCATGCTATCTCAGTGTTAGCGTAGTTAGTTATTGCGGTTAGCCTTTGTAGGGCAGTGTAATTAAGACATTTTAATTAAAGAGAGGAGGACAGGGCTGTTCACTCAGCACCTCCACCTGTGCTCATGTTTCTAATTGACGTGGAGGTGATCAAGCATGATACAGAGTAGCACGGCATCGATTCCCGACCATGCCAGCTGTAGCTTTCTCCAGCCCTAGTTACAGGTTGAGGTGAAGTGAGCCGTGAAGGAGGTGCAGGGCATCCTCATGTTCCTTGTGTCAAGAGGAGGTGTATAATGCATCTGGGAAAGGCGCCATGTGTCCCGCAGAGAAGATACTATACAGGGAGGATAATCGCTTTTACACTGCAGGTATTTTGGCAAACTTTTCTAACCACTGAAAATGCCAATGCAATTTTTACGTTATTTTGAATCAGTCAGACCGTCCCTAATGTCTCACTTGCCTGGCTTCTGCTCATCTGCTCACCCGTTTTTATGAATTAATGTGTTTTTGCTTTCAAAACAAATCACTCACACGCTGCTTACTTTTGTTTGTTTTGTTTTTGTGTTAGTGAAAACCCAAGACAATAGGCTTTAATATTTTATTTTATAATATTTTAATATTTTTTCATGTTTATCAACTGAAAGACAATCATTTCAGTTGTCAGTTGGCAGTTGTACAATGGTACAATTTCCATACAGCTCTTGTTTTCAATGAGAGCAAATGTCATTTGCCCACCACTCTGGTACCTGGTAACAGAAATTCCCTTCTGATTACATAATGACATAAAATAGGACAATTAACTGTTTAACCAATAGGATTAGTTAGTCAAAGGTCTTACTGCCGGTTGGTTGGTTAAGCACTAACGTCTCTACTGTACCAGGAACGAGTACATTTAGATGTTATGACATCATTAAAGAACTGTCTTGGGATGACTCAGCAAAAAGCAAGATGTTCAAACCCAGATAGGAAACACAACGTTGGATCAATCTTCAAAAGTCAATGTAAATAATGTTGAATCAACGTTTAAATTCAGAACTGTAGTTGTCAACATTAATTCAATGTTCATTCAATGTTGATTCAAAATAGAATTTTCAACCTCAACCAAAACAATGTTTTTGATGTAATTTCAACATCGAATCAATGTCACTTTGCTATCTGGGAGGGAATAATGCATTAATCGTGAAAGCACATTACAATTCCAAATGTGGCCCTTATTCTGAGAAGTTCCACTCAGATTAGGGCTTTACATAATATTCTCTTTCGTGATCTGAACCGAGAATGTACCTGAGAATGTAGCCTTACCTGATGTAAATCACACTGGGTGCGTTCACAGTCACAGTTTCCTTCTTTCCCTATTTTCTCTACAGAACCGTGGGTCAGTGTGACATTCGACGTTAGGGGGCAGGGCAAAGTCTTCTCTCTTGTTTCCGGCTATGGGTGACAGTAGTGAATGTCGTCGACAAATACAGACTGACCTGTCCTCGAGGCACAGGCTGTCATGTCATCTCCTCATTTCAAGTGAGATGTTTTTCCTCTGATTTACTATGATAAATAGTCGAGTGATTAGCAGCAGTTGCATTTTTACCTCAGCACACTTGCACAATCAAATCAACAGAATCACTCACTCTGCACAGAGTAATATATGAATAAGGTATCTATCTCTGCATAACATTATACTCAGCATCACAAAAGGGATTTTAACAGTTGATAAAATGTAATCTGAATATTAATATGCATGTAAACACACTCAATTATCCCTTAAACCATTCATGACAGGAGTATTAACCCCCCGCTCAGGTGCTGTTCTTTGAACTACAGCAGCAGCACTTCATCAAACATGTTGCTCCTCAGACTGAGAAATACAAATCTAATATTTAATAGCTGCAATTTGTCTCCAGTCGTTTAATTGCTTAAACGTGTTGAGAATGGATTCATGCGGCTTTCATTATGTCAGATTACCAAGAATGATTACAATGGAGTTTTTTTGCGTTATTGTTTCTCTCAATTTGAGGCCTTGCACGGAATGGTGTGTAGTTCTCTTTCTTCCAGTATGGCTTTCTGTAACCATCAGTGGTGGAAAGTAAGTCGTTTTACTCAAGTACTATACTTAAGTACAATTTCGAGCTACTTGTACTTTACGTGAGTATTTCCATTTTAGGGAACTTTATACTTTTACTCCACTACATTTATTTGAACCCATCAGTTACTAGTTACTTTGAAGAAAAATATTTGGTAGCACTTTATAATAACACCCTGTTATAATACATTTATAAGGTATTTGTAGATAATGAACTAATCATGAACAAATCATTTATATACATTCGTAAATTATTATTAAATCATTTATAACTATATTTGTACAACATTTACAAATTAGTTATACATTATTTATAACTCATTATCAACATTGTTTGTACTTGATTTGTTCATCATTAAATAATGTTGTTTAATGTGTAGTAACACATTTGTAGACGCTTTGAAAAATATGTGATGATGACACGACACACAAGAGTAATAATTATTTGTATTTTCAGGCTGTATCGGCGCCTATACAGTCTGAAAATACAAATAATTATTACCCTTGTGTTCATCACATACCGAAATATACTGAGCACTGAGCACACATTAGGAACAAATGTAACGTTAGCGCCCACCACATCAAGTACGTCTACACAACATATAAGAGTTGTTTGTAGGTCGGAAATGATGGAATAGATTTACCAACAAAAAAGGTGTTTAACCTGCTCATACCTTATTAAAAGCGTGGGGCAGGAGAAGTACGGATAACTTGGTTCTGCATGTATCGTGCTTCCATTCAAACAGAAGGCAACACACGTGAAGTCAAGTCTCACTCGCGTGAGACTTCCTCTCTAGATACTCTACCTGGCCAGGGTACTCCTGGGTCCTAGTGCCCCCCCCTCATTTTACACTATATGTCATACACATGTATTTTATATGTTAATAAAATGGGATTTATCTTTAGTCCTAATTCTGTCACTGTTTGATGTCACAAAGAAGGGTGTATCCGGTCTACAACATTTGTAACATGTGATGAAAAAGTAAACAAATAATTAACTGTATTAGACATTTGTTAATGATGAATAGGCTTCACTTCAGATTAGGGCACACAATATCATCTGCAAATTATTTATAGATGTTTTATGAATGTCTTAACAAATCATTTGTTGAACATGAAAAATAAATGGAGATACAGTATAGTCGTTTTTTCATATCCATTTTTCAAAGCATCTACGAATGTGTTACTACACATTAAACAACATTATTTAATGATGAACAAATCAAGTACAAACAATGTTGATAATGAGTTATAAATAATGTAGAACTAATCTGTAAATGTTATACAAATATAGTTATAAATGATTTAATAATCATTTATGAATATAAATGGTTTGTTCATGATTAGTTCATTATCTACAAATACCTTATAAATGTATTATAACAGGGTGTTATTATAAAGTGCTACCAAATATTTTGCATAGAAAAATGGCAAAAATGTATGCAGATGATATACTTTGACATTTAATGCCTGTCAACTTCAAGAGGACGTAATCAGAGTAGCATAACTGGACCACATACCACTTTAACATCAAGGTCAATGGATGGAGGATTGCATGCTCCCAAGCACTGTAATACACAAACATCATGAAGAATGCATACTTTTACTTTAGATACTTTAGAGTACTCACCAAAACTAAAGAGATAATCTATGACCCCAGAGAAGTGAGAGTACATGACCCTGTGGTAATTGGCGACTGTGATATAGAGCAAGTTGCATCGTACAAATACCTAGGAATCCACATGGATAATCGACTGAAATGGGATGTACATGTTGATGTTCTGTGTTCCAAACTAGCCCAACAACTTTTTTGGTGTGCGATCATGACCACATTTTATAAAGCTGTCTTAGAAAGTCTGATGAGATATGGGATGGCAGCGTTGTTTGGTACACTAGCTTGAAAGGCTAGTCAAAGCAGCGATGAAGGTGACCGGAAATACTAAGGGCGGAATCCACAAAGAATGGATTGCACAGTGCTGCGCTGTGATTGATTGATTGAAAATTTTATTAACAGATTGCAGAATGGGTACAATAAAGTACGGCTCAATACACACAATTGTTAAGGGGATGCAGACCAGAGAAAGACTTTCGTCTTGTTTACATCAGTGTCCCCCATTTTCAATTAATAATGAATTGTAAGTAAGGGTGCAATTAGCATCGTTTCTTAGCATCCATTCTTTGTGGATCCCGCCCTTTAAGTATCCGTCACTCCAATCTATCTTTGAGAAAGTAGTGGTCAGCCAGGCACAGAGAATCTTACAGGACCCTTCTCATATATATCCTGAATACGAAGTTCTTCCCTCAGGGAGATGGTTCAGAGCAAGTAGATACAAGAGCAACTGCTACAAGCTCTCTTTTCTATTCCTTTGAGGTGACACTTAACAGTGGGCTGTCACCTCTTTCTTTCTTGTCCAAGTCCAAATCTTGTTGCAATTTAATTAGGGCAAGGTGCAATTCAAGGGAAAGATGCAATATGAAGCTTTTTGAAGCTTTTTAAATGAGTTTACCTATTTATGAATTATGGTTGTATGTCTCTATGCATTGTCATATTTGTCTGAAGTCCTTTTTACTAACTGAATGAATGAATGATTTTGAATGAATGTTCACACTGTTATCGCAGACTGATGTTCCTAGTAAATTTTCCCCTCTGGGACAATAACGTTTATTTATCTGGGTATTTCTACTTTTACTTAAGTAAAGGAACTGTGTACTTCCTCCACCACTGGCAACCATTGGTAACCACTTTCAAAAGAAAATGCCTAATTTCTGTGCAGTGGTAGAGTAGGTAAAACACTGGAAAAGCACATTACTATTCTACTGTGACTTGTTTACAAGATTATTTTACAGTAATAAGACACCAAATGATTATGTTTTTGTATATATATATATCTATATATATATTGTATATATATATATCAACACACATCAGCCGTTGTTTTGCACATAGGGGACCGCTGTCTCTTCTCGTCATGTACAAAACAATGGTTGTTATTTCACAGGCAGCCATGCTGGGAGAACACAACTACACAACCATTCCGTGCAAGGCCTCTATTGTCGTAATGGGTGAATAATACACTAATACAGAAGCCATTTTGCTTGTTTAGGAAATGTAAAATGTAAAACTTTCAATTGACTTTCCTCTATGATGCCCTAGGCTTTACATAATACATCAATACATTATTAATTAATGACATTGTGCCGCCAACTACTATCTCCAGCAAGTGAGAGAAAATTCATGCTGCCTTCAAAGAGTTTGTGGTCTTGACATGAGCAGACCATCGGTCAGAGTCCTGCCACCTTCAGAAGTTTTCTGATGACTTTGCGCTAGTGAAGTTCGTAGACGACACGGTGGTGGTGGGGCTGATCTCGGACAACGACGAAGGCCTACCGGGAGGAGGTTGAGGTACTGGAACGCTGGTGCCAGGACAACAGCCTGCACCTGAACATTGGTAAAACCAAGGAGCTGATCGTGGATTATAGGAGAGGACAGCAGGAGACACACACACCACTGATGATTAACGGGGCTACCGTGGACAGGGTGAGCAGCTTTAAGTACCTGGGGGTCCACATCTCAGAGGATCTGACATGGTCAACACACATAGACACAGTAGTAAAGAAAGCGAAGCAGCGCCTCTACCACCTGAGACAGTTAAGGAAGTTCAGAGTATCGGGGAAGATACTCCAGTCCTTCTACTCAGGAGCTGTAGAGAGCATCTTGACCGGAAACATCACTGCCTTGTATGGAAACAGCACAGCACAGGACAAGAAGGCCCTACAGAGAGTGGTGCGCTCAGCCGAGCGTACCACGGGTATTGCGCTACCTCCCCTGCAGGTTCTATACAACAAGAGGTGCAAATCCAGAGCCTGCAGAATAATGAAAGACCCCCACCACCCCAATAACAGCCTGTTCCAGCTGCTGAGGTCAGGCAGACGCCTGCGAACCCCAGCTACTAGGACAGAGAGGCTTAGGCTCAGCTTCTTCCCCCAGGCCATCAGAGCCTTGAACAATGAACATTGAGTGCCACAGAACACTGAACTATCCACACACAAGCACACACGAGCACACACACGACACGCATGCTGTGCACGCTCACACACTAGCAGCCACTTTAACACGAGCGGGCACACACTCACGCCGCACACACGCACACTTATGGCCAAGAGGAAAGGCCACTTTAAATTAGTATAACAACAGGAACAGTGTATTGCACTACTAAAGCTACCTAGCATGTCCTATATGCTCTGTAAATACTATGTACAGATACCGAGATGTCATACCATGTTACCTGTTACCTGTTTATTGCACAATGTTGTTTTTTTATTGGATTCTATTATATGTTGTACCACTGTATTGCACATCGTCGCGGGCAAGACCACCCGCATTTCATTGTATACTTGTATGCCGTGACAATTAAAACTCTTGACTTGACTTGACTTGACTTGATGCATAAAAGATGGTGGTGAGGAGGAATACCGGGCACTGGTGATAAGAACCACCTCCAGCTCAATGTGACGAAGACCAAGGAACTGGCTATGGATCTGTGGAGGAGGAGGAGTACACAGGTAACCCCCGTTTCCATCAGGGGGGTCGACGTGGACATGGTGGAGGATTATAAATACCTCAGAGTGCACATAGACAACAAACTCAATGGGTCAAAACACGCTGACGCGCTCTACAAGAAGGGCCAGAGGCGACTCTACTTCCTCCGAAGGCTGAGATCCTTCAACGTCTGTACAAGGATGTTGAGGATGTTCGGTGGTGGCGGGTGCCTTCATGTATGTGGTGACCTGCTGGAGCAGTGGACTGAGAGCAGGGGATACGAATAGGCTGGAAGTCCTTCATACCAACAGTCATCCGACTGTCCAACGCCTCACTGTGCTTCACTGCCTCACTGAGCACACTGAGTAAATCCCTGTATATCTTCCTGTACATTTACATTTTACTATAGACATACCTTCCTGGACATTTACATTTAAATTTTCCTGTATATTACTGTATATTGTCGGACTGTATATTTCAGAATTTTAGAATGTATATATATATATTACGTTACCAAAGTCCATTGACAATTAGAAGGCTCGATGTCTGGTCAATGTAACATAATAAGGAGACGGTAGCCAAAGTCCAACAAAAGATATTTAATTAATAGTTACCATGGTTTTGTGAATAGAAAGGAATATAAAAATAATGACAAACAAGACCACAGACTGCACAAACAGGATCAGCATCAGACACAGGGTAAGACAGAACACTTATACATGAGGGAATGACAAGACGAGACACACCTGGGTTGATTACAAATGGGTACACCTGGAAGGGAAACGATAAGGACTACAAAACCAGGACAGGGAACTACAGCTAGACATAACACATCACACTGGGAATGCCTGATCAAGGCACACACAGACCCACACATAACAATATATATTTTTTTACATTTTATTCTTATTCCTATTCTTATTTTTGACTTTTGACTAACTAAATGTTCATTGTGAGCGATCTGTGGTGCTGAATTTCCCTCGGGATTAATAAAGTACTTCTATTCTATTCTATTCTATATGCTTGGCACTGTTCAAGTAGTTAAAATCGTTGGACATTGTTGCTAGGCAACTGGGAAATGTGTCCAATCCACAGAGGCTAACGATTTAGCTAACTATATGCAAAGGCAATAAGGTATCGGAAAAATATTGGAATATCAACATTCTCCTCAGATACTGTATATTATTAATTTACTAAGAAAGACTAGAATTACAATAATTCCACTGCAAAAACGTCCACAGACTCACCGTGTCACAACCCGTGAACTCAGGAGCTTTCCGGAAACTTCCGCTCACAAAGTTGTGAATACCACAACTGTAAGTGCTGTTGCATACATATTCTATATTCATGATAATTCATTGATTGATTGATTTCTTCATTTCATGTATAAAGTAATACATAGATAATGTGATGCATAAATAATTTGATGTAAAGCTAAAATATGAATAGGTGATTTAATGTACAGTAAATTCCTTGGTCAACAGTTAAAAGTAATAAGGCACACAATCTCACAAGTGTGTTACATTTAAGAGCGGAAATGACAGAACTGGCGCTCTCTAATTGACTTCAGGTGAGCAGGTGTATCACGCTGCTCCACAAGATTTAAGTTACAATTATTGACGTCTGAAGTCAAAGCACAGTCAAAATAACTTTCCAATGACTCATAAGGACTCAATAACCTCTTTTCATGACAAGAGGCCAACAAGGTATTTTATTTAATTTGAGTAAATGCACTTTGTTTCATGCGTAAGCTAAGCGCCATTGTATTTTATTTCTTTCAAACGATGTAGCCTGTTTAATTTGCTGATGCATTTTGTACTGTGTTCATTCACAAATATAGTTATCACGGCGTGAGAAGGGATGAGGAGGTGTGGATGAGCCCAAAGAAAGAACCGACCAGTGGCGGCCCGCGCATAGGGGGCGCTGGGGCGCCGCCCCCCCCCTGGTAAAGAGAGCAGGAGAAGAAGAAAATGTTTTATTTTTATTTTAGACCACTAAATGAATAATATTTACTCATTTTAAGTATGTTTGTGTTTCAAATGCACAATAACGTTAATATATCAAATATAAATTATTGTTTTGTGATTCACATGACGTCACTGTCTGATATGATATAGAGAGTACCTCTAAAGCTGGGCGCACTGTATCATCACAGCCAATTAAATAGGTCAAGCAAATACACAGTGCGTTCAAATATGATGTAATCGGGGCGCGTTTTTCTAGCGCTCCAAGCAAGCAGGGTCCTGCTGTGTTGTCACTCCCCCAGTCCACACAACGGAGAGTTTGCTAGCTTACTAGTAGCTACCATGGTTCATGGAGGCAGGACATTACAACCTCGAATGCAGGTAAATCCCTCAAACAATACCTTTTGAGAGATGAACACTGGAGTGAAAGAGTTTCGACCTCATCAGCCTGATATCTCCTCAATTCAGAAACAATCAACAAACAGAGGAAGAAGTACTTTGGCTAACAAGAAGCTATATGGCTAGCTGGATGCAGCTACCAGCTACCCATGGTATGGACTGTTACTGGAGTTTCTTTTTGAGTGGATTTAAAAAAAAAAAAGTGGATTATGGCTTGTGGTGGACAGCTGAATATCTCGCCCCCTTCAACTCTTGTGATGGTAAGTCTATAATCATTTGCAGTTCCTTCAAATTTGTGTAACGATAGCTGGGATGTGTCATGCTGTGTGTGTGTGTGAGAGAGAGAGAGAGAGAGAGAGAGAGAGAGAGAGAGAGAGAGAGAGAGAGAGAGAGAGAGAGAGAGAGAGAGAGAGAGGGGGGGGGGGGGGGGGGGTACTAATTAATTTCGCCGCGGGGGGGCATAATCACCCGGGACAATATAATGGTAACTTGTTTCAAATGACAAGATATACATCTGTGATTATTATTGTACGGATCTGAATACGGGCGTGGGAGAGAGAGAGAGCGAGAGAGAGCGAGAGAGAGAGAGAGACCTGGGTGTGCGTGTTTGTGTAGGCGCTATTGGAAACGTGGCTGCATTGACTGTGATCATATATTGATTGATGGCAATGGTGATAGCTCTGACGCGCACAGTAGGCTACTCAGTGTGTGGTTTCGCCAATGCGTGCACGTGTGTGTGTGTGTGTGTGTGTGACATTGTGATACCTCGGTACATGTTTGCAAAATGTTTGGTATAGCGCCCCCCCTGGAGAAGAATTCACCAGCCGCCACTGGAACCGACCTGTGTCTGTGTTGTCGTGAAGAAGAGGGCTACAACAACAGCAGGCCGTTCGTACGGACCTCTTGTGAACGCGGTAAACACGACCCCGTTGGAAGGCAGCGTTACTGAGCACGGCCGAGTGCCACAAAAACACTTGCAGTGACGACTCAAACATTTAAATAAAATTAAAACACCCTCAACACAAAACAGGGTTTAAAATGTGAAGTGATTTCGACATGCCAGAGTTGTTTAGGGGGTTAACTTGGTGAGTTGAGGGGGAGCTCCTCCCAGCAGCGGGCTCCGGCGCGGCGTGGTGCCTGAAGGTGCAGTGACATGATGTGAGCTGACAGGTGGCACGGCGGGTACCGGCGCTCAAACTCCCGGCAGGCGGCATGCTGAGGTCCCGCCATGCCCCCTCTGACCAGCCGGGAGTGTGCGTTAAAACTCAGACACACTGCCTCAAACAAAATGATCTCTCTAACTGAAAGCTATGTAATGTAAGCCGTTGATGAAGCTTTAGGAATTTGAATCCATGAAACCATTTGAATTATTAAAACTGAAAGCTCACTGCACTCCCTAGTAGGGTAATGGTCATCCTCTATTTGGAGAGGATCTGGATGGGGAGTGGAGCCAGACAGCTGTTCCATCACACTGAGATGACTGACTCACAGTTATAGAGTGTTTTGGCCTAAAATAACCCAGCTGGTGGGGATGTGGTGGAAGCAGGGTCACTGGAGGAGTCTCACTGACTGGACTGTTTCATATAGAACACACCCTGATATACACTCTGCACCCTCTTAGTGTCACTGCTTATACACCCTAACATACACTCTGCACCCTCTTTATGATCAGTTTCTACACCCTGATATACACTCTGCACCCTCTTTATGATCAGTTTCTACACTGATATACACTCTGCACCCTCTTTATGATCCGTTTCTACACCCTGATATACACTCTGCACCCTCTTTATGATCCGTTTCTACATCCTGACATACACTCTGCACCCTCTTTATGATCCGTTTCTACACCCTGACATACACTCTGCACCCTCTTTATGATCAGTTTCTACACCCTGATATACACTCTGCACCCTCTTTATGATCAGTTTCTACACCCTGACATACACTCTGCACCCTCTTAGTGTCACTGCTTCTACACCCTAACATACACTCTGCACCCTCTTTATGATCAGTTTATACACCCTGATATACACTCTGCACCCTCTTATTACCACTGTTTCTACACCCTGACATACACTCTGCACCCTCTTATTACCACTGTTTCTACACCCTGACATACACTCTGCACCCTCTTATTACCACTGTTTCTACACCCTGACATACACTCTGCACCCTCTTATTACCATTGTTTCTACACCCTGACATACACTCTGCACCCTCTTATTACCACTGTTTCTACACCCTGACATACACTCTGCACCCTTTTATTACCATTGTTTCTACACCCTGACATACACTCTGCACCCTCTTATTACCACTGTTTCTACACCCTGACATACACTCTGCACCCTCTTATTACCATTGTTTCTACACCCTGACATACACTCTGCACCCTCTTATTACCATTGTTTCTACACCCTGACATACACTCTGCACCCTCTTATTACCACTGTTTCTACACCCTGACATACACTCTGCACCCTCTTATTACCATTGTTTCTACACCCTGACATACACTCTGCACCCTCTTATTACCACTGTTTCTACACCCTGACATACACTCTGCACCCTCTTATTACCACTGTTTCTACACCCTGACATACACTCTGCACCCTCTTATTACCACTGTTTCTACATCCTGACATACACTCTGCACCCTCTTTATGATCAGTTTCTACACTGATATACACTCTGCACCCTCTTTATGATCAGTTTCTACACCGATATACACTCTGCACCCTCTTTATGATCATTTTCTACATACACTCTGCACCCTCTTATTACCACTGTTTCTACACCCTAACATACACTCTGCACCCTCTTATTACCAGTTTCTACACCCTAACATACACTCTGCACCCTCTTAGTATCACCGTCTCTACACCCTGACATACACTCTGCACCCTCTTATTATCACTGTTTACAGTACAGTAAAAGCCTTTTTCCTTAAATAGCATTTTCACTCTGTATAAATCTACTCTGCTTAATCATTTGCTGGTGGTGAGGCACTGCCCTCCCCCTCCATTGTCAAAATCAAAATAGCTGACTGTTACAAAGGGTCAGATTAAACCGAATATATATATTTATTGCCTGAGATCCCATGTATAATATTTGTATATCGTTTGATATCCCTTGTATATTCTTTGTACATATACACGGAATATCCCTTTACCTGGTACAGGACAGACCATAATATTCGTTCTCCTATTGGAAGCGATCCCCTAGGCGCCAGTGACTTACCCCTAGAGCTGACTTGAAAGCTACCGACATGACTTGTCTTAACATGCCCGCTTTTGCCCATGAATACGGCTACCGAAAGCAGAGCGGCACTATTTGTCCACCGTACGTATAAATATGACCAGCGAATACAGAACTTCCTTTTCAGTTCGCCTTCAGTTCAGTCTGGTTCAGTTACCAAGTAAAGCCTTACCCACTACGCAACGTGCGGTACAGCAGGGCTCGTATTGCCTCAAATAGATTCGTGTTTATCCTACTATGTTTGTTTAACGTATCGTTCGCTCCTTACTAGTAAAGGCCTTCATTACGAGTCAAAGACCACGTGAAGTGGGTAATTGTGCGTCTACATAGAGCACTTATTGCCGCGTGCTAATAGGAAAGGATAGTAACGTCAAGTTCAACCGTGGACTACCGTGCACCACGGAGGATACCTACACCGGACCAGCAGAGCCACTTTCCGGCAAGGATTATTATTCTTCATTCTTCACCAAGCTGCTGGAGCAGAGAACCGTCTACACCCACTGCTGTGGGATCTACATGCCCGTGAGGCCATCACTCGAGCCCGTCTCTGTCGTACCAGAGGCTCCACGGCTTTCACCTGCGCGGCGCGCACCCTGGGACCAGGCTGCCTTTCCCCGCTGCTCCAGGGAGTAAGATCGCCTCCGTGGACCCATTGACTTTCATAGAGCATTGCCTCCCCCTGCTGGCTTACAACCGGTAGTACCCCCTTCCCAGAGTACAATAGAGAATTCCTAATATTCATATTGATTTGCTTACGCACATTCTTTGCCTTATAAGCGCAATCTAAGTAAAGTATATAATGTAATACTATTTTGATGTAATAAATATTCTAAACAAGTATTTGTGTGGAAACCGTTTCATTGTGGAAGTGTTCTAATCTAATATACTTGTGTACGGTATTGGCCAGTAATGTACATACACGGTAGTAGTTTAATGATACTAATACTTGATTAATACAGTCAGGGAATTGTACCCCTCAGTTACAATTGGTCCTTCGAGCCGGATAATAATTAGCGTAATATTAATATAATATTAATATTGACATGGCCGATGACGAACACTCCACAAACGGTTCTCCTAAGCTAGATCGCCCGCAGCGCAGACGGCAGCCACCTCCCTATCTAGAGGCATACGCTGTCAGTCCAATACCTAGCTTTAAAGGGAAGTTAAATGCGGAAAAAGTAGAAAGTAAAATTATGTCCGACCCTAACAACCAGGCTACCCCGCCAACAGAGGCCCTAGTGGGTTCTAATGTAACTGACCAAGCTCACGGTGGGGACCAGGAGGGAACTGACACGACTTTACCCCCAGACAATACCGAAGAAATAGTCCCCGATCAGCTCCGGGAGGAAGACAACCCTAAAGAGACGCGCACCCAGGAGACGGATCTCCTCGGTACGCAACAGGAGAACGGATCTCCAACAAGTACTGCCGGGAGCCGATCGCCCCGAACGGCGTCTTCCCCCAGCGAGGCGGACAAGATGCTGGCGCAAGCACTCATCGCCACCCTGGCAGCCTCCACCGAACGCGATCGACTTCAAGCGCAACAGACGTGCGAGCGCGAACATTTTGCAGGCGAGCGAGAGCGCTTCCAGGCGCAACAAAGGAGTGAAGACGACCGAATAAGACTGGAGACCAGACGCCTCCAGACAGAAGAGAACATTGAGAGAAGCCGCGCCGACGTCGCAAATGCACAGCTCCACGCTGCCCATGCCAGCGCCAATGCCCAGCGCGACGTCGCCAACGCACAGCGCGACGCTGCCCAGGCCAGCGCCAATGCGCAGCGCAACATCGCCAATGCCCAGCGCGAAGCCGCGCGCGACGCAGCCCATGCCCGGCGCGAGGCAGAGCGCGACCGGCTGCAGGCGGAGCTGATGGACAAACTGGTTGCCATGGCGACACCCCCTCACTCCGCACGGAGCTCTCAGAGATCGTCAAGACATGGGTCTAGGACACATTCCCCTACCCGACGAAGCGACCCGGGACCCCGCCAACAGGAGGATCCTGTCCACGTCTCGGAACCCCCCCCCGGCCGGTCCATACGAGACCTAGCAACCGGGAAGAACCGGACCACGCCGAGAGACTGAACAGAAGACTCCAGGTCCTAGCAGAGGGAGAGGAGGAGGAGGAGGAGGAGTGTCAAGCCGACCAGCAGCAACGTACTCAGGACCAGTACAGCCCAGAAGTCAGCCCCGAGGCCCTGCGCTACAAACCCCCGACTCAACTCACGGGTGAGTTTGACGCACCGTCAGCCCCGAGGAACAGCACCTGGGTACCCGACCTTCGGTACCCACCAAGTACCAGCCCAAGACGACACGCAAGAGGAGACTCGCCTAGGAGGCCTCTCCCCCAACGCTCACCGATGTGCCAGTCATCCATGACATCATACATTGGCACACCGACGTTTCAAGACTTCACCCATGAGAATCGAGCACAGTATACGGAGCTCCGGATGTGCTTAGAGACAATGATGGTGGATGTCGCTGATGAACGCCACAAGTATGCAATATTACTGCAGCACCTGAAAGTGCCCCGAGCGCACAATATAGCGCTAGCCTATGCCACCTCTACGACCCCATACACCGCGGCTTTAGCAGCGCTGGACCAGAGATATGGACGTATATGGGATTACGTAATAGAAGAGATAAGGCATATTGACCGCTTACCCCCAGCAACAGATAATCGCTCACTAGACGACCTGTCTATAAAAGTACAGTCCCTGGTAGGGATGCTGGGAGCGCAACGAGAAAAGGGTATGCACGAGCTATACGCCAACTCTAACGTCGAGAGGATTTTAGAGAAGCTGCCGCCCGCCAGACAGGAGCGCTTCAGGCGGCAAAGAGACCACCGTGACCCTAACGGTCCAGAACCATCCCTCCTAGACTTGGCCGACTTCCTGGCGAGAGAAGTCAGCAGCCTACGATTGGATACGTTCGTGCGGAGCACACCAAGCTCCAGAGAGGGACCTAGGAGAGTAAACGATGGCCGAAGATCGGTGACTGTTATGCACCAAGCCGAATCAGTACCGCAGCACCAGAACCACAACACCCCCTCGACGAAAGAGGACCAGTGGAAGATTGAGTGCCAGTACTGTGAGGGAGAACATCGGCTCTATCAGTGCGAAGATTTCAAGAAGCTGACCACGGATGATGTGAGCCAGTGGGTCAAGGACCACCGCCGCTGCTTCCGCTGCGCGCGCAGCCACCTAGCAGCTGAGTGCCGCTTGAAAAAGAAGTGCAGCAGGTGCGGTGGCACCCACCTGGAGGTCCTGCATGACATCAACAGGCGTCAGCCAGGACAACAGAGTGGGCCCGTCGCGGTAATGTACCATGCCGAGGCGGTGGCACCAGAACCAAAGTTCCACCAGACCGCTCCCTGGTGTCCCGACTGCTACGGCAGACACTGGGAGTCAAGGTGCGACTCGTACCATATAGAGTCTACGTCACCACCCACAGGAGTGCTCCACATTGACCAGCATAGCGGGACCCCCCGTGTGCTCCTCAAAGTGGTCAGAGTGCTCCTGAGCCACGAGGACAAGGTCCTGGACACTTACGCCGTCCTGGACGATGGGTCCGAAAAGACTCTCCTCCTCGCTTCCGCAGTAGCCCAGTTGGGCCTGCGGGGTGTCAAAGATACAATGACCATACGCACCATCAGAAGGGACCAGAAGACCATAAAGGGTGAAAAGGTCTCCTTCGAGATAGCAGCGGTGGACCAGCCCGAGAAGCATTATAGTATAAGCGACGTCTTCACCAGCCACGACATAGGCCTGTCGCAGTACACCTACCCCATCCCACAGCTGATGGCTAAGTATGGGCACCTACGTCAACTACCTATACCGCTTATCGACGGCGCCACACCGACCCTGCTCATCGGCTCCGACCACGCGGACCTCATTCTCCCAATTGAGGCGGCCCACGTCGGACCCAAAGGATGCCCAGTCGCGGTTCAGACCCGACTGGGATGGACGCTCCAGGGCCCCCTCTACGGACTTGACAGTCAACCCACGTCTACACGCTGCCTACACACAGAGGCGAGCGACACCGGCCTCTCCCCCGTACAGCAGAGGCTATTGACATTAAGCGAGAGGCCCGTGAGAGAACCGTGGGCACCAGAGGGAGTTCAGAACCCCACCCCCCTCAGCTGCGCTCCAGACGTAGCTGACCTCGAACCCAGCACCCCAAGCGACTCCTTGACGGGGCGGCCGGGACCGGCCCCTCCTCAGATGGGGTACAGAGCAAACAAGAGAAACAGACGGAGGAGGAGAAAGCACAGCCAAGCACAGATCAAAGCAGTCTCAGGCCCGCTCCCTCCTAAGCCCCCCTTCATCCCGTCCAGTCGTCATGACCATAGACCAGTCACTACCCCGAGCTGCGTGGCCGGCCGGCCGCGTAAGCAAAGTGACCACTGGTGCCGACGGAAAGGTCAGAGTGGCAGAAGTGCTCGGCCAAGGGAGGACCTACAACCGACCCGTGGCGAGGCTGATAGAGTCGCCAAGGCTCCCCGACTCGCTTAATGACGACCATGACCCATGACTTTGTGAACTGACCGACCCCTCACAACAGACATTGAGTAGTGGACAGTGCGGTTAATCTGTCTCTGCTTAGCTAATTAGGTGGGACTAATTAGGGGGCGGCTGTTACAAAGGGTCAGATTAAACCGAATATATATATTTATTGCCTGAGATCCCATGTATAATATTTGTATATCGTTTGATATCCCTTGTATATTCTTTGTACATATACACGGAATATCCCTTTACCTGGTACAGGACAGACCATAATATTCGTTCTCCTATTGGAAGCGATCCCCTAGGCGCCAGTTACTTACCCCTAGAGCTGACTTGAAAGCTACCGACATGACTTGTCTTAACATGCCCGCTTCTGCCCATGAATACGGCTACCGAAAGCAGAGCGGCACTATTTGTCCACCGTACGTATAAATATATATTTTTTTTTTGATTGATTGATTGATTGATTACTTTATTTACAGATTGCAGAATGGATATTCTATAATATTGCAGCTCAATACATACAATAAATATGACCAGCGAATACAGAACTTCCTTTTCAGTTCGCCTTCAGTTCAGTCTGGTTCAGTTACCAAGTAAAGCCTTACCCACTACGCAACGTGCGGTACAGCAGGGCTCGTATTGCCTCAAATAGATTCGTGTTTATCCTACTACGTTTGTTTAACGTATCGTTCGCTCCTTACTAGTAAAGGCCTTCATTACGAGTCAAAGACCACGTGAAGTGGGTAATTGTGCGTCTACATAGAGCACTTATTGCTGCGTGCTAATAGGAAAGGATAGTAACGTCAAGTTCAACCGTGGACTACCGTGCACCACGGAGGATACCTACACCGGACCAGCAGAGCCACTTTCCGGCAAGGATTATTATTCTTCATTCTTCACCAAGCTGCTGGAGCAGAGAACCGTCTACACCCACTGCTGTGGGATCTACATGCCCGTGAGGCCATCACTCGAGCCCGTCTCTGTCGTACCAGAGGCTCCACGGCTTTCACCTGCACGGCGCGCACCCTGGGACCAGGCTGCCTTTCCCCGCTGCTCCAGGGAGTAAGATCGCCTCCGTGGACCCATTGACTTTCATAGAGCATTGCCTCCCCCTGCTGGCTTACAACCGGTAGTACCCCCTTCCCAGAGTACAATAGAGAATTCCTAATATTCATATTGATTTGCTTACGCACATTCTTTGCCTTATAAGCGCAATCTAAGTAAAGTATATAATGTAATACTATTTTGATGTAATAAATATTCTAAACAAGTATTTGTGTGGAAACCGTTTCATTGTGGAAGTGTTCTAATCTAATATACTTGTGTACGGTATTGGCCAGTAATGTACATACACGGTAGTAGTTTAATGATACTAATACTTGATTAATACAGTCAGGGAATTGTACCCCTCAGTTACACTGACCATATTAATGCTTCTGACCCACAAATATAAAGATGCAATGAGGCTTAACTCATTGCATTGATTTCTTTATTTTTCCTTCAAAATAAATGCACAGTTCAGCAAAGCTTCTACATACAAATGGCCATACAATAGCAATTTATTTTTTTGTTTCCGTTTCAATAAACTCTTGACGTATGATATATGTTTTTTTTTATACTCTGTACCAGGAACATTTGCAGTTAGGATGCTGCAGTCGGCAAAAAAAAATCAACAAATAACAAAAAAAAATCAATGCAGTCCATCCTTGTTCAAATGAAAACCGAAAGCCACAAACTACTATCTGAACAGCTGCTTGTTGCTGTCCCAGGAAAACTACTGCACTTATATACCAAAAAGAAGAAGACTAACAAAAAGGTTTTGCATAGCTTCATTGTAATGTAGGTACGGTACGGTAAGGCACTTGATTTAGGCATTTTTCATCTCATATAATAAACCTTTTTACCGCCTCCTTCCTTCATTCATCTCAATATTCATGTTTACTTCTTTTTTAAATTTTTTTAAATTTTTTTGAAAAACCTTTTCTTTTTTCTTTAAATATCATTTTCACTCTCTGTATAAATCTCTGCTTAGTCTTTTGGCATTAAGTCTCAAGTCTCAACATTCTCGAAATATTGAAAGTAGGATTCTTGTGCATATTATGACTCAACACATTGTCCCATAACCTCCACACAACCCGGGGGTTTTCTCAAAAAAGACAAAAAAATTGTGCAATGGTTTCGGGGTCATGTGGAGTAAAAGGCAACAGGTCGTCAGGAAAGAAAGAGGTTCCACAACTGAAAAACCAAAATGTCTGGGCAAGTCCTAAGTCCTCTCTCTCACAGAGATGCAGAGCAGGTGTGCCTCCTCTAATCGCCTCCTCTAATCGCCTCCTCGGCTGCGGGCGCTCAGCTACAGTCGATACTTTGTAGAAAAAAACAACAACAGATGAGTGGCAATAGCGGCAGTCTAAAAAAAATTGAGAGACGCAAGACTTTTGACCTCGGGTTCATATTTTCTTTCTTTTGGCTACGACAGTGCGTTTCAGCATAGTGCCGTCATGAGAGTGTCGTAAAAACATGATGGTACCAGCATCTGCTTCTTCTTTAAATACCTTATTTTGAATTTTGTATATTGCATGACATCATCCCCACCTGTGGGAGGTACTAACATAGGACACATTTATTATATCACAAGCATAATACAACACATAAATATAGAGAAAAACTCTTAGTAGAGAATATCATAGGGATAAAGCATAGGGATTATCAAGGAGCCATACTATAGATATCCGCCTCAAATGTATAACAAGTAGGTGTAGGCCAGAAGTAGACCCAGTACACAAGAATCGCCCCAAAATATATCTATATATGGTTACTTGATCATTCCTATGCTTCAGCTGATTTTTGTTTGTATTTATAGATGGTTTCCCTGTTACCCCTTATGCTGAGACGATGATGTAATGATGTCATCGCTATTCTCTACTAAGTGTGTCTTCTATATTTACGCGTTGTATCATGCTTGTGATGTATTGAATATGTCATATGTTGCTTGCATGCAATATAAAAGAGAGGCTGGTGCCACCATGTTTTTATGACACTCTGATGAAGGCACCGGGCTGAAACACATTAGCCTGATGTAGCCGAATAATAAATTAAAAAAAACTGAACCTGAGCCAAAAGTCTTGAATCTCTATATTAATGCCGCTACTTCTCCTCATGTGGCGGTTGTTCCTTCCTCTCGTAGGTTGGCACTGTAACCCAGGTGTCGAGGGGACATTTGAAGTTTGTGTGAGATGGTTCCCTCTCTCTCTCTCTCGTTTTAAAAAGCAAAAAGGTCGTTTTGCCTTCTCCTCTCCTCTGGCAGGTCCAGTGCATATAGAGGAGGCTTACAGTAAGGGTGGCGGGACGATTGCTGTCAACTGCTGTTTTGTTTGTTGTAGTCCAACCGCTGGGGTGAAGGACTACATATCCCTGCAGCCTTCCCTCCGTAGGCAGAAGAGGAAAGCAATTGTCCACTCTATCCGAGCTGATCCTCGTACTGCTTGCGGAAACAGTCTCCCGCCGGGAAGAAGTCCCAGCACCGCTCCTGATACATCTTCCACACGTATGACTCCTGGAGACACACACACACACGCACGCACGCACGCACGCACGCACGCACGCACGCACGCACGCACGCACGCACGCACGCACGCACGCACGCACGCACGCACGCACGCACGCACGCACACACACACACACACACACACACACACACACACACACACACACACACACACACACACACACACACACACACACACACACACACACACACACACACACACACACACACACACACACACACACACACACACACACACACACACACACACACACACACAGAGTTATATCTGAGTGTGATATGCCATATTTCTTGTGTTTCCAGGATCACAATGGCTAATATAATTTCTCAGGCAGGTATTATTATTATTATTATTTATCTATTTAAGCGAGCATGCTTTATCCCCTGTGTCTGAAAACAAAATTGTTACACTCTTACCATTAAGGGACAAACTGTTCCTCTTCAAAAAGAAAAATATTATATGTTAAAATCGTTTTTGAAATTACAAAAAAAACAAAAAATCCATCAAAATCTGTGTTGTTGCTAATCATTGACACATAATCCACCCTGTAATAATCCACCCCAGAAAATATTTAAGATTTGTGTGTTTTTTTAACAATAATTTGTGATGACATCACAAACACTGACATTTAAAGGGTTGAAATTCAAAAAATGTATTTAATATTAGGTGGTTATGATCAGGGCTGAAGTTGAATAAAAGATTTATGGAGAAAAAAAAGTAGGAAATTATTTCAACATATAATATTTTATGGCCCTATTGAAGAGGACAATTTTGTCCCTTAATGGTAAGAGTGTAACTTTAAATTCTACAGGCTGAATGAAAGTGGTGTTAAGAAAAAAGATACACCTTTGCCACATATCTTGGCTACAAAACATGACCACTGCAAAGTTATAAAAAAAATAAGAATCTCAAAGGACAATTTTGTCCTTATCAGACACAAGGGTTATCTATCTAATCCACCAATTAAACCATACATACATTATATTAAAATATTCAGGATTAAAAGGCTTCAACATGGGTTAAAGGACATTTAAGGATATTAAATAAAAATACACACACACACATGCACATGCACATGCACACCCACACACACACACACATACACACACACACACACACACACACACACACACACACACACACACACACACACACACACACACACACACACACACACACACACACACACAAACACAGTTCTATTTCATACTGGTTTCCGCTCAGCGTCAGTCTGCACTAACCTCACTTCGTACACAGCACTGAATAAAAAACGTCCACAATGTACCTTTACATACCGACATCCGTCTGGCCACACCCCTATCCGCTTACCTTCATAAGCAGGTGTGTGGTCACCTACTCGCCTCCTTCTTCACTTTCACCACAAGGAAGTGCCTGTTATATACCCACTTGACGAGGTTGTTAGCTGAAGAAAGTTGATACGTGTGTACATTTTTTCTTGCTTTTTTCTTTCTCTCATAAATTTCAAAAGAAAAAAGCTAAGTCATAATGTTTACCTCGGAGGGTCGCGCTCGCAACGTCACCCTTCACCAGCGGTTCTCCATTGCCTCCTCTGTCGTGCGTCTTGGAGCGGGGTTGAGGCGTCTTTCGTGGTCGGCGGCCAAGCCCGGTAGACGTCCGATGGATAGTTTGCCTCTCCAAGGAGCTGGTGCACCAGCGCCGTCTCCTGTGCGATGGCCTGGTTCCGGCTCTGGTTCCTCTGCCTCCGGGGAGTCGTCCGCTGTTGGGCGGCCGGCTCCTCTGGTTGCGGGGGATTTGAGATGCAAACTTTTTGCGTCAGCTCGCTCCCGTCGCAAGATGGTGGCTTGTAGACGCGAACGGCCTGGTTTTGGTGAGTTGCTGGAGCCGGATGAGGATGCGTCTGATTCTCCATGGCCGATGGAAACAGAGGACTACATGGTAGAAGCGGACGGGTTCTTGTTCGAAGCCCCGGTGGAGACATGTCCCCCGCCCGTCCAGGTATCACTGGAGGGGGGTGAGATGTCTCCTTGGGATTCCTCGTACGCAGATTTTGGGTTAGAACCTCCGACTCGGCGGCGGGATGCCCTGCTATCAGCCACATCAGAATGTGGCTCTTTAACCAGTAGTCTGCTGCATGTGAGGGACGCGAGCTCGGTGGGGGAAAGTATGCAGGGGGAACTGCATGCTTTGTTCCCCGAGCTCATGGCGGCGGCGGCAGTCGCAAACGGCGTGCCGCTGCCGCAGCCACTGCCTGTTCCTATTCCTGACGATCTCATAGGTCATCTATGGCAACGCCGTCCGGTGAGAGGGGTGGACGTTGTCTGTCCATTTTTCCCCTCAATGGAGGCCTACGTCCGTCATGGGCCTTACCCCCGCCTACGTGCAAGTCACGAGGGTGGTGGGTTTGGTAGAAGGCATGAAGGATGGCGTGCCTCGGCTTGATAGGCCGATGGCGGCGCTCCTTTGTCCTGAGGTGGTGTGGGAGCCGTTACCGAAGCCGCTTCCCCAAGGGAAATCGGCGAGGCGGTTGGCTTTTTGGAGTGACCAGTCATTTATCTCCGCGACACAATCTCTGGCTGCCACTTCTAACATCGTGCAGCTGGCGAGATTCATGTCCGGGATACTGACGGGCGGTACGGAGCTGACTGATTTGCAACATGATCAGCTCGCCCAGTCGGCAGGAGCCATCCTGCATCTGATCCAGCCGCAGGCCATAGCCGCTGGGAAAGTACGTGCCCTGGCCACTCTAATCCAGCGCCACCTTTGGCTGGAGCAGGCGCGTGTGCCGGAGAAGAAGAGGACTCCACTTCTGACGGCACCCCTCTCCGATGCTGGACTTTTCGGGTCGGCACTGCAGCTGATGACCTCAACCTGCAGGGAGATGCAGGAGGAGCGTTCCGTGCTCCAGCCTCATTTCCCCCCGCCCGATGTCGCCGGTGGAGTCAGACGGCAGGCTCGTCGTCGGGGTTCCGCCGCCGTAGCCGCCGCTGCTACCACCGCCACTGCTGGACCTTCGGCGAAGAAGGCCAGGAGGAGAGAGGGCGCCTCCGCCACTGCAGCCGGCCCATCTACGCTCGGAGGTGACGGTAGGGTTCGTCGTGACCAGCCTCCGATCGTTTACGTCCCTCCGGGGCTCCCCGGGGTGGCAAGTCCCGAGCGGCTTGTGGCAGGCGTCGCTGAAAAGAGTTGACTTTTTCCCTCTGTGGTCCCCCCCTGTTCCCTTCCCGGCCCAAATATGATTTGTTAGAAAATAAAGAGTCCCTCCTTGTTACAAACTGTGTGTTTATTCACAAAACATATGATGGGGATACAACGTGTGAATCTTTCGCTAGTATGGGTTTGATAGGAGGGCTAGACGCTACATTCATGTTAGAGCTTAAGCAAGGCCTGCAGCTTACACTCGGTTGAAAAAGGTTTTTTCTGCCTCGACCTGAATCTTCACATAAAGGTAGAGGTTAGTTGTGTGTTCTGTTGCTTAAACAGTGATATTGAGCCGCAACACTATTGTGTTGGTCTGCAGTAATGCTCGTATGAAAAGTACCGCGGCTCATGCCGCTCTCTCTCTCTATCAGATTTTCTGTGTCTTACAACATGGATACGGGTGTCGGGTTCACACATACATAACTTGGCCTTGTTATAAAACCTGTTCACAGATGTGTCTGTGGCTAGCGTGCATTGAATTAGCTTTGCGCTGTTCATTAGCATATTGGCTACTTAAGGTATCATATGGCTGTTTGTTGTTGTCGTATGCAAGGGTTGGGCTTGCGAGGGGGTACCGGATAAACCCCTCCATCCCTCTTCTGATTGGTCAGGGGGTTTATTGGACTCTCTTTTCATTCGGTCAGGGCCAAGCTGTTAGGCAGCTTGGCACGGGGGGGGGGGGGGGGGGGGAGGGTTTCCCTGACTCCGCACCTATCACAGGCGGTTGAGTCCTGGGTTTCCCCCCATCATAGCAAACGTCACTAGGCACATTTCTATTGTACGACGGCTTCCGTGAGTTTTTTCAGACCTGTATGTATGGTCTGTTATTGTCAAGTTGTCGGGGCAGAGCGTAGGAACTTACTGTTCTACTACGCTCGATATACGTGTAACTTGAGTCTGTTGGTCACATGACTCAATGTTACCGTGACTTTTCAATCTATGGCTCACGTGGGAAGTCTCTCTGAGGATTCCCGTCTCCTCTCTGTGGTGAGGGTGGCGGGATGTAAGAATGTAAAAAATGTTTACCCTCTGCCGCGTCACGTGGGATTCATGTCAGTCGGTGTTTCTTTCTTTTTTTTAATAAAAAGAGTGAAGAATATGAAGCACGACAACTTCTTGTCGTTCTCCCAGGCGACTTGAAGGACCAATGTCTGGTGTATGGTAACACTATCCATTGATGTGTTTGGGTCTCGACGCGTACATAGTGCTGGCTTGGGGTGTTTCTGATAAGAATCATGCAGGAGGCTAGTACGCCTTGGTTGCTCGTTATTAAAACAGCGTTTTTATAGGGCAACTGGGATGGGATTTTTTTTTCTCTTCCGAGCGCCTGTTGCTGGGTCTCGATGGATTCTCGTTCATATCTGGGGGATGTTAACGGAATAGATCAGAACATAAGTAGAGGGGTCTCACGCCCTGGGGGTGGGCCACTGAGCGCGGTACAAAATGAGACCGTCTGGGTGGCGCCCTCTTTTCATGTTTTTAGATCGACACGCATACCTACCCCCTCTCCTGGAGTGGGCATGTCGGCGTGGTTAGGGCACGGGACTGGTTCTGGTCGCGCTGGTCCAGGTCAGTTAACCCGTTGTCCGCCGGGGACGCAGATCTGCTGTTCTGGTACCCTGAGGGACTTGTGCTTTTTTCGGGGGGAAAAATGCCGGGTCGGCCCGGGTGTCACAGGGTTAGGCGTTATGGAGACCCTTTGTTGGGTACATGTTGTACTCTGCACTATCGTAAAGGGGCTGGTTCTCCATTCTTTTCGCTCTTCTCTCACGCATGGCGAAGAGGGGGCTGTTGGGGTGGTCTTCTGGACCTCCTCTGGTAGCCCTGTGTGCTTCCCGAGCCGCCGGGCCCGGTCCGAAGTAATGTTTCGTTGACCCGTAGGCCTGGGATAACCCTTTTTTGGAAACTGAAACACTTGTACTGCGGTATAGCTGGTGTATACCCGCAGGTGTGTTTTGGAGTTTTTTCTTGAGGGGTTATAGGAACAACCACTGTATGTGGTACCAAGAGAGTGGTTGATTCCCTGGTGTGTTGGAGGCAGAGTCAACTCCCGGGTTACCCGGTTGAGTGTGCCCCTGCACGTTCATGACGTCTGCCAATCGTGTCAGCCTTCTCTGCCTCGACCCCTCTGGGTGGGTTTTTTTTAATGGAGGCTTTGTCATGGTGCGCAACAATGCCAGCATACGCCCCTTCCGCCGGGGTGCTGTTTTCAGTTGACCCCTTTGGCGCCTGTCTCGTCCGCAGTGCTCCAGGCTCGGGTCTAAAGCCTGCTGCCTGGTTTCCCCGGTGCGCTGCCTGCTTCCATTATGGTTAGTCTTTTGAGTGCTTCAAGTTACGGCCATGCTGACTGCCTGTGTTGCAGGGTCAGTGTGCCAGGCGGCGTACTAGTGGGGGGAAGGGCCCGCTCTTGGAGGGGCCCTGTCCGAATACGCTGGTGATGTGGGGGGCGGTGTCACTAAGTGACCACCTGTTGAGGTCTTGATGCTTGGCGTCATTGACCTCTCCGGGCTCCCTTTTTCCAGGGGATCCAGTCCCTTCAGGGGGTCTGGGTCTTCCTTCGCGCTCCACTGCTACGGCCTTGCCACGGGGTTGAGTTTGCTCTTGACTCCGTGATTTTGGGGGCAGTAACGAGGTTTGTTCCTTCCGTTCGTTCCCTGGTGGCATGCGGGTTGTGCGTGTGCATAGTCGTGGGGTCAAGCCACGGTCTGCTCACCCTGTGCGTTGAGTTGCTCGAGTTCCTCTTCGCACGGTCGGATCCGTCTCCCTCCCGTCCTCCAATAGGGAGGGTATCCCTCCATTAGGGAGGGTCGGGGGAGCTCGATCCTCTCCGGTCTGATGGTTGTGGGGGGCATCAGCGGGGTACATTTGTCGAACTTCTGGCTTCCGCTCAGCTCCTGTTGTGCAGACTGACGCTGAGCGGAAACCAGTATGAAATAGAACGTAAGGTATATATAACCAAGTTCTATGAATACTGGTGACGCTCAGCATCTGGACGCCGCTACGGCCCTTGACCTCGCCTTGTGGTGAAAGTTTGGGAAGGAGGCGCGTAGGTGACCACACACCTGCTTATGAAGGTAAGCGGATAGGGGTGTGGCCAGACGGATGTCGGTATGTAAAGGTACATTGTGGACGTTTTTTATTCAGTGCTGTGCACGAAGTGAGGTTAGTGCAGACTGACGCTGAGCGTCACCAGTATTCATAGAACTTGGTTATATACATAACCTTACGTTATATCTGATCATGACACACTATACTTCTTGTGTATCCAGGATCACAATGGCTGACTGAAAAGGTGTTTTTCTCCCAGACAGGTAATTGGTTTCATACCTGACCGGTGTGCTCCGTCTCGTCCTTATTGATAAGGTACATGAGGAAAAACCTGTTGGAAAAGACAAGGCAGATGAGGCAGAAGAACAACAACACACCACGCCCTAGTAGACTGTAGACTGACTGCATCCTTGGCATTTGGTAATTTCTTTGTCCTTGGAGCACAGTGGTGGGAAGTAATGCAGGAGAGTATGTTTATTGAATCTCTACTTTGCTGCAGTTTTGAAGTATTTCAATGAGCATTACATAATTATTTTTGGGGGATTTAGTACTTTTCTCGACTAGACTACATGCCAAAGCAGATATCAATGTGACCGTACTAGTCATGCAATCGGAGATGCAATCAATTAATTAAAAGGATGTTGTTTTTAGCTCTGAGCCAGCTAACTTCAAAGAAGAAGCCATCGGGGCGGGTGGCTGGGTACTGGGTAGTGTAGAGGTCTAAGCACTCGCCTACCACTGCAGAGACCTGGGTTCAATTCCAGACAGTGGTACCTCCGGCTTGGTCAGACGTCCCTATGAACACAACTGTCAGTGTTCGCGGGTGGGAAGCTGGTGAGGGTATGAGTCCTGGTTGTTGCAATAGTGACTCTTACTGGTCAGTCGGGTCACCTGTTCAGCAGGGAGGGGATCTGGGGGGAGATAGCATGAACCTCCGTGTATGTCGCTGTCAGGTGAAAAGAAGCAACTGCCGACTCTACATATATCGGAGGAGGTATGTGGTAGTCTACATCCTCCCCAGACCGTCAGAGGAGGTATGTGGTAGTCTACACCCTTCCGAGACCAACAGAGGAGACATGTGGTAATCTACACCCTCCCCAGACCGACAAAGGAGACATGTGGTAGTCTAAACCCTCCCCAGACCGACAGAGGAGGCATGTGGTAGTCTACACCCTCACCAGGCTGACAGTAGGATAACGGAACAACCAGGAGGGGATTGGCATAACGTTTAAATTGTTGGATGGGAGAAAGCATAGAAAAGGAATTTTCTTTTAATAACTGTAGGTCACCGATATGGGTGATGCATTTTCTGTCTTCTCCCGCCCGTCTCCAATCTCTGCTGCAGCTATAGGACAATTAATACATCGCTCCTAGCTTAGTCTGGTTCATGCAGCTGTGGTCTCGTGAACAAAGCCTTCTAATGTACTCTTTCTGATAAGGCAGGGGATTTAGAATTTTAATCAATTTGGCTTTTAAAATTTTGTTAAAAATTAACAAAACATGAAATCCCTTGGTGAAATGCAATTTTCTCATTAACCCCACATGCAGTATCAGGGATGCTGTAGTATATCTGGGCTGCATACTTGACAAACATCTTACAGGGGAGGCCATGGCTAAAAAAGCCCACACTAAAATCTGCCAGAAAACTAAATTCCTAGCTAGAAAAGGGGAACTACTTGACAAGGCAACACTCAAAATGCTAGCGGGCGCATTCGTTCAAAGTAATTTTGACTATGTTGCCACCTGCTGGTTTAGTGGCACTGCACAGGTTATGAAAAACAAACTTCAGACAGCTCAAAATAAATTAATGAAGGTAGTCCTTAAGCTACCTCCACGCACTCACCTAAGGCCAACTTTCTTTAGGCAACTAAACTGGCTTCCGGTCAATAAAAGGGTAATTCACATCAAATTAGGTCTTACACACAAGATAGTTCAAAATAAGGGTCAGAAATATCTATCCAATTACTTCAATCGCTTCCGTGACAATCATTCATATTCCACTAGAAGGAGCAGTACAGATGTTATACTTCCTAAATTCAACTCATTAATGGGGACAAATACTTTTTTATATTATGCGGCATTGGAGTGGAACAAGCTTCCAGTGGCCCTGAAAAGCATTGAAGAGGGGGGAAGCTTTAGACGTGCCACAAAGAAATGGCTAGCCAGTGAATTGTAGAGTAGCCACGTCTAGGAATGAGAGGGTAGGGCGTATCAGTCTATAGCAGCATTTCCCAAACGTAGGGTTTTTATTGGGTCGCCATTTTTTTTTTTATCTATACATTTATATCTTTTTTTTAAATAAAAAAGCTGTAGATGTGTTGATTCAGTTTGGCACCACATACTTATGTGAATATGGGTTTTCTACTCTAGCATACCTGAAAAACAAATACAGAAACAGCCTCAATGCTCAGCATGACCTCAGAATAGCACTTTCAAAAACCAAGCCCAGAATAGATCTGCTGGTTGAAAACTTCAACCAGCCACATACCTCTCATTAGATTTCATTGTGCCATAGATGAAATAATTTATACCCCCTCTAGCATGTCAGGTCAGTAGAATTTTTTAATAAGTCAGTACAAATTAATCAGAATGTTGCTCAATGTTGGGGTTTAAGGTTGGGGGACGGAGGGAGGGGGTAAGAAATGGAGAGTTGAAAAAGGGGTGAGAAATAGAAAGGAGAGTAGAACATGTTTGTTCATTTACAAGTGTTACAAAATTGTATGTACATATGTTATGAAGTGGTGAGCAACTTAACATTACACTCTGACTATTGCTGTGATGTACTTTTATAATTAAATAAATACATTTCATATACATTTGAAATCATGGTTTGTTGTGTTCTTTATCAGTAGTTTATAAATGTATGTTATGGCAATTCATGATGTATTTTTGTAAGTTTGGGTCCCGGGGAAACACCAAATTTCTCTTTTGGGTCTCGAGCTGAAAAAGTTTAGGAACCCCTGGTCTATAGTCTCTTGATAGTATGTAGAAGTGAAATACAGGTTAATGTTTTATGGGGTTGCTATATGTTTTATTATGATGCTCTATGTTTGTATTATGATGATCTATGTTTTATTATGATGCTCTATGTTTTATTATGATGCTCTATGTTGTGAAGGGCCAGATTAAACCGAATATATATATTTATTTATATATATATATTTAATTGTATTTGTATATTCTCTAATATTCCCTGATATCCCTTGTATATTCCTTGTACAATATGCATTGAATATCCATTCTAGCCTACTGAACATCCCATAATAGTCTCCATTCTACTATTGGTCGAGACCTTGGTGCCAGGCTGCCATACCCCTCAGACCCAGTTCAAACGTACCGCTCGACATGTACGAACAAGTCCTAGTTCCGCGTAGGAATTTGGCTACCGCACCACTAATGGGACTATTTGTTCATAGTGCGTATATATACTGCGCTACTAAAGTAGGACTTTCTTTTCAGTCCAGTTTCTTACCCTCCAATAGAGTCACAGACGTAAAGCCTCCCCGCGACGCCACGTGTGGGAGTAAGGCCAAGTTCGCCTACCATCGGTATTGAGACATCGTGTATATTAATATTTGAATAGTCATATTTGGCACTATATCGTCGAGTTGGACGTAGTCTATTAAGCTAATAATAGTCTGTTAATATATAGTGCTTCGTGCGGTGAGAATACTACCGTAGTCAGTACCCCATCGTTTCGGGCAGAGAACTGGCTGCTTACCCAGGGTGGTTGACCCTATGTGAAGCTGCACCCGAGGAGCCCCAGAGCCGACGAGCGAGTGGACCTGTATACCGGATTATTCTACCGACGACAGCCCGCCTTCCCAGGCACGGATTATGCTTTGGATACTTTGATTATTCCATGGATAAAGACCCCCGACACTGCCGTGTGTTGGAACCCCCCCCCCTGGAGAGGACGCAAGGTGAGGAGACGCTCTGCAAGACGAGGTCGCTTCACGTCTCTCCCCCGTGGACCGGAGAGAGCCGGCCCACAAAGAGTCCACCTGCTTTCATCTGTGGTCCAAGGATCGCCGGCGCATTGAACGGCACTACAGTGGGTTCACCTGGGATACCCTTGGCCGGACGAGGCAGCCGGATTCTACCCCCCCCCCCCCTCCTACTCCTGTCGGCTTACAAGCGACCGGATTAACCCCCTCTAGTGTATCTAGTATAATCATTAAAGTATCATTGCTGTTATTCCTTAACTATTCCAGGTCGTATATTTACCACCTGCGCCTTCAGAGATTGGACATTCTCTATTGATATACCGACGAATACTCCTTGCCATAAAAGTGCATACTATTTCAATTCATAAATGTAATTAAGTGATTAAGTGCTTATTCTACACACCATCGCTGTGTAGAAATAAAGACCTGTTTCTAATTCGTACATTTGTGTTGGATCCGTTTCATCTACGTGAGAGTGTTCATGATAATATATTTATGCCGTGTACTGGGTGGCCGAATATTAAGTACAAAGGTAGTGGTAGTAAGTATCATACCTAGTAATACAGTCAGGGAATTGTACCCCTCAGTTACAATTGGTCCTTCGAGCCGGAGGGTAATTAGTGTAATATTAATATAGTGTTATTAATATTGAAATGGCCTATGATGAACACTCCACGAAACGATCCTCCTAACCAACGCCCGCAGCGCGAACGACGGCTCCCTCAGTACTTAGAGGCTTACGCTGTCAGTCAACAACCTAGTCTTCTACTAACAGTAAACGCGGTAAAACTAGAAAGTAAAAGTATGTCTAACCCCAACGCCCAGACTACCCCGACCATAGAGGCCCCTACGGGCTCTAATGTAACTGACCAAGTTCACGGTGGGGACCAGTGGGAACCAGACATGACTTCACATCCCGCCAGTACTGAAGAAGTAGTCCCCGATGAGTCCCGGGAGGAATACAACGCTACCGAGAGAGAACTCGGCACGGAAGAAGACGGGGAGAGCACCGTGGAGATAGAGCTCCAAGGCTCCGCAAGGAGTACCCCGAGGGAAGGCTCCCCTATACAACCGCCTTCTCCCAGCGAGGCAGAGAGGACCCTACAGCAGGCCTTCCTCATCAGCCTGAACGCCGCTGCTGAACGCGACCGACTGCAGATCCAGCAGCGAAGCGAACACGAGCAGATACGTCTAGAAATAAGACGCATTCAGATGGAAGAGAATGTGGCCCGAGAACGAGCCGGTGCTCAACGGGACGCAGCGCGCGACAGACAGCAGTCGCAACTAATAGAACAGCTGATCAGACGGACAACACCCTCTCCCTCCGCCAGAGGCTCCAGGAACTCGTCTAGACACACCTCCAGGGCGGCATCCCCTAGCCGAGTAAACAACCCTGAACTTGACCAACAGACGAGGTCTATACCCCCCACAGACCACCTCCCCCCCACCGGTCCAAGCGAGACCTAGCAACCGGGAAGGAGCAGCCTATCCTGTGGAGAGGCTAAACCAGAGACTACAAGCACTGGATGACCTAACTGAAGACGAAGAGGAAGAGGAGGAGAACCACGCCCGAAGACAGCACAGTACTCTACCGGACCAGGAGGTCCGGTACAGCCCAGGCTATACTCCCGCGGAGCTGCGCTACAGACCCCCGACTCTATACACGGGTGAGCACGACGCACGACCCGCACCGAGGAACAGCACCTGGACAAGCGGGCCATGGTACACTGCCGGTACCAGCCCATACCAAGGAGCGGGAGGAGACTCGCCTAGGAGGCCTCTCCCCCAACGCTCGCCGATGTATCCACAGTCAGCGTCATACATTGGCACGCCTATGGTACCCGACTTCACCCAAGAGAACCGGGCCCAGTATACAGAACTCCGCATGTGTCTGGAGACCATGTTGGTGGATGTATTGGATGAACGTCACAAATACGCCATCCTACTGAAGCACTTAAAGGTACCCCGCGCACATAATATAGCGCTCGCCTACGCGACTTCCACCACCCCATACACAGCAGCGCTGGTAGCATTGGACCAGAGGTATGGGCGCATATGGGATTACGTGATCCAGGAGATCCGACACATCGACCGCTTACCCCCAGCAATAGACAATCGAGCACTGGACGACCTGTCCATCAGAGTGCAGTCCCTGGTAGGGATGTTGGGAGCGCAAAGAGAGAAGGGGAGGCATGAACTTTACGCCAACTCAAATGTGGAAAGGATCCTGGAGAAGCTGCCGCCCGCTCGTCAGGAGCGCTTTAGGCGGCAGAGGGACCACAGAGACCCGAATGGCCCCGAACCGAACCTCCTCGATCTAGCAGACTTCCTGGCGAGAGAAGTCAGCAGCCTACGGCTAGATACATTCGGACGGAGCACCCCTGGCTCCAGAGAAGGAACCAGACGACTAAATGATGGAAGAAGATCGGTGACTGTGATGCACCAATCGGAGTCAGTACCGAGCAGCAGGAGCCACAGTACCCCCTCCAGAACGGAGAAGTGGAAGATAGTGTGCCCCTACTGTGAGAAAGAACACTGGCTAGCGCAATGTGACTCCTTCCCCAAGCTGAACGCGGAGGAAGCAGGTCAATGGATAAAGTCCAACAAGCGCTGTTTTCGCTGTGCGCGCTCACACATGGCAGCCGAATGCCGCTTAAAGAAAAGGTGCACCAAGTGCGATGGAGCCCATCTGGACATACTTCACGACAGTAACAGACGGCGCCCTTCACCTGCACCATCCAGCCGCAAAGCGAGCGTCATGTACATCGATCCCGCCAGCAGCAGTGGAGCCCGAGTACTCCTAAAAGTAGTGCGTGTGACACTAAGCTACCAGAATAAAGTCCTGGACACTTACGCCGTCCTCGATGACGGGTCAGAGAAGACCCTGCTGCTCGCCTCCGCTGCGGCCCAGCTAGGGCTGCGGGGAAGCGAAACCCAAATGACAATTCGGACAATAAGACGAGATTTGAAGACGATAAAGGGCGAGAATGTCTCATTCTCTATCGCAGCAAGCGGCCAGCCTGAGCGACGGTACCAGATTGCAGACGCTTTCACCAGCCAAGAAATAGGACTGTCGCGGTACACATACCCCGTCGCCAAGCTGATGGAGAAATATGCACATCTGCGCAAGTTACCGATCCCGCTCATAGACAATGCTATGCCGACCCTGTTGATAGGCTCCGACCATGCAGACCTCATTGTCCCGATAGACCGGGTTCATACCGGACCCCGAGGCTGTCCTGCAGCAGTCGAGACCCGTTTGGGATGGACTCTCCAAGGCCCGCTCGCCAAATCTCTCAACCGAAGTACAGCCACTAGATGTCTCCACTCCCGAGTGACAGAGGGAGAAACCGCACTCCTGCAACACGTAGAGCGGTTATGGACCTTGGAACAAATGCCCTTTAAGAACGGAAAGAAAGACATTCGCTCTAAAGATGACATTTACGCAATTCACCTCCTCGAGACAGGGACCAAGAGAGTCCCGGTCAACGGCGTGTTGAGATACGCCACGCCACTCCTGCGGCGAGAAGGAATGCCTACTTTCCACGCCAAGACAGACGCCACAGAACGGTACCTGCTGAACACGGAGCGGCGCTTAGCCAAGAACCCCGCCCAAGAGAGTGTATACCGCGCTGAGATTGAGAAGCTCATCACAGCGGGACACGTCACAAAGATGGACATTAAAGAGGCCGACCAGACCACTGAATCGTGGTACGTGCCCCACCACAAGGTCCATCACAACGGTAAAGACCGCATAGTATTTAACTGCAGCTACCAGACCGGATCCCAAAATCTAAATAAAGAGTTACTGCCCGGTCCCACACTCGGCCCCTCCCTACTCGGCGTTCTACTCCGCTTCCGCCAGGAAAAGGTGGCCATCAGCGGGGACATTAAAGGAATGTTCCTGCAGGTGAGATTAGTAGAGGCGGACAAGCCCCTGTTACGGTTCCTATGGAGAGAGAAGCCAGGAGATGAGCACCCAGCCATCTACCAATGGGAAGTCCTCCCCTTCGGAACGACGTGCAGCCCCTGCTGTGCGACATTTGCACTACAGAAACATGTAGCAGAGGACCCAGCAGCAGACGAAGAGGTCCGACACAGCGTAAAGAACAGCTTCTACGTAGACAACTGTCTACAAAGCCTTTCAACCCAGGAAGAAGCCGAGGCTCTCCTGATTAAACTCCGCGCCTCATTGATCAAAGGCGGCTTTGATCTCAGGCAGTGGGCCAGCAGCGATCCGCAAGTACTGCGCAGCCTCTCCTCCGAGGACAAGGCAGCCAGCAGCGAGACCTGGATGGCTACAATCCCGGGAGAAGCCCAGGAGATGACCCTGGGATTGGTGTGGCGATTCAAAACAGATTCGCTTCACTACAGACACAAGCCCCTGACTACGGAGCAGGGAAGGCCGGCGGCGGCGCCGACCACCAGACGGAGTGTGTACACAACACTCGCCCGACAATATGACCCGCTAGGATGTATTCTACCGTACACCACCAGGGCAAAAATGATTGTACGAGCATTGTGGGACAAGGACCAGGGCTGGGACGACCCCATTCCCGCAAGTCTGTGTTCTGTGGATTGAGCACCGTAGCCTCCACCGACCCTAACATAGACGATTGCACGTCCATAGAGAGTGCACAACAAAGAACATTCCTGCGGTACCACCCGGAGTGCAAGTCCCCCGCTGATATGTCAGCAGCTAACTACGAGGAAGCAGAATTGCTTCTACTGCAGCGAGCCCAGAGAGACTCGTTCCCCGATGAATTGGCCTGTCTACAGGGAGGAAAGCCCGTCCCATCCGACAGCAGATTAATTCACCTGGCCCCCGAGAGCGACGCTCATACCCTCATCAGAGTGGGTGGTCGCCTACGCAGAGCCCCCAATCTACCGGATGACATTAAATACCCGATCGTATTGAACAGCCGACACAAGGTCACAGAGCTGATTATAAAGAAATACGATGAGGATGTACATCACGCAGGAGCAGAAAGAGTCTTCGCGGAAATCAGACGTCGTTACTGGATCCTACAAGGAAGAGAGGCGGTACGACGCTTCCAGCGAACATGTCTAGACTGCCGCAAGTGGCGCGCGCAGCCCAGCATACCAAGGATGGCTGACCTTCCTCCATGTCGCCTCCGAATCGGTGACAAGCCATTCCACTCAACGGGTATGGACTGCTTTGGCCCGCTGCACATAAAGAAAGGAAGAGGAACCGAGAAGCGGTGGGGTATTGTATTCAAATGCATGACCACCAGAGCGATACACATCGAGCTTCTCCCGACCATGAGCACAGACTCATTCCTTATGGCCTTCCGTAGATTCACATCACGGAAAGGAAGACCGTCTACCCTATTGTCCGATCATGGGACAAACTTCAAAGGCGGCGAAAGAGAGCTGAGAGAGAGCTTCCAAGCTATGGGCCCAGAACTTAAGACCCACCTCGCTCCAGCACAGGTTGATTTCCAATTCAACCCCCCAAACGCACCCCACTTCGGTGGCACTTGGGAACGAGAAGTGCGCTCCATAAAGACAGCCCTGTACGCAGTACTTGGGGCCCAGACTGTGGCGGAAGAAGTCCTAATGACAGTCCTCACGGAGATTGAGGGAGTACTTAACTCGAAGCCCCTCGGATATGTCTCCAGTGATGTGGCGGATATCGACCCAGTTACCCCCAACACACTCCTGATGGGGCGGCTAGATCCTGCATTACCACAGACAATGTACCGGCCTGAAGAAGCGAACGGCCGACGAATGTGGAGGTACAGCCAAGTATTAGCCGACAAGTTTTGGAACAGTTTCCTACTGCACTACCTACCGTCTCTACAGACCCGCCAGAAGTGGGTAAAGGAGAGAGACAATTTGACAGAAGGAACAGTCGTCATGATTATTGATCAATCACTGCCCAGAGCTATGTGGCCGGCCGGCCGCGTAAGCAAAGTGATCACCGGTGCCGACGGCAAGGTCCGAGCAGCTGAAGTGCTCGTCCAGGGTCGCACTTACACCCGTCCCGTGGCAAGGCTCATAGAACTGCCTCGACTCCCAGACACAATCGATGATGACCATGACCCTACAACCCTATGACTTTGTGAAGTTGACTGACCCCTACAGCAAACCCTTATGTGTAAATAGACAACGCGATTAATCTGTCTCTGTTTAACTGATTAGGTCTGGGACCTATTTGTTGTGAAGGGCCAGATTATTTGTTGTGAAGGGCCAGATTAAACCGAATATATATATTTATTTATATATATATATTTAATTGTATTTGTATATTCTCTAATATTCCCTGATATCCCTTGTATATTCCTTGTACAATATGCATTGAATATCCATTCTAGCCTACTGAACATCCCATAATAGTCTCCATTCTACTATTGGTCGAGACCTTGGTGCCAGGCTGCCATACCCCTCAGACCCAGTTCAAACGTACCGCTCGACATGTACGAACAAGTCCTAGTTCCGCGTAGGAATTTGGCTACCGCACCACTAATGGGACTATTTGTTCATAGTGCGTATATATACTGCGCTACTAAAGTAGGACTTTCTTTTCAGTCCAGTTTCTTACCCTCCAATAGAGTCACAGACGTAAAGCCTCCCCGCGACGCCACGTGTGGGAGTAAGGCCAAGTTCGCCTACCATCGGTATTGAGACATCGTGTATATTAATATTTGAATAGTCATATTTGGCACTATATCGTCGAGTTGGACGTAGTCTATTAAGCTAATAATAGTCTGTTAATATATAGTGCTTCGTGCGGTGAGAATACTACCGTAGTCAGTACCCCATCGTTTCGGGCAGAGAACTGGCTGCTTACCCAGGGTGGTTGACCCTATGTGAAGCTGCACCCGAGGAGCCCCAGAGCCGACGAGCGAGTGGACCTGTATACCGGATTATTCTACCGACGACAGCCCGCCTTCCCAGGCACGGATTATGCTTTGGATACTTTGATTATTCCATGGATAAAGACCCCCGACACTGCCGTGTGTTGGAACCCCCCCCCCCTGGAGAGGACGCAAGGTGAGGAGACGCTCTGCAAGACGAGGTCGCTTCACGTCTCTCCCCCGTGGACCGGAGAGAGCCGGCCCACAAAGAGTCCACCTGCTTTCATCTGTGGTCCAAGGATCGCCGGCGCATTGAACGGCACTACAGTGGGTTCACCTGGGATACCCTTGGCCGGACGAGGCAGCCGGATTCTACCCCCCCCCCCCCCTCCTACTCCTGTCGGCTTACAAGCGACCGGATTAACCCCCTCTAGTGTATCTAGTATAATCATTAAAGTATCATTGCTGTTATTCCTTAACTATTCCAGGTCGTATATTTACCACCTGCGCCTTCAGAGATTGGACATTCTCTATTGATATACCGACGAATACTCCTTGCCATAAAAGTGCATACTATTTCAATTCATAAATGTAATTAAGTGATTAAGTGCTTATTCTACACACCATCGCTGTGTAGAAATAAAGACCTGTTTCTAATTCGTACATTTGTGTTGGATCCGTTTCATCTACGTGAGAGTGTTCATGATAATATATTTATGCCGTGTACTGGGTGGCCGAATATTAAGTACAAAGGTAGTGGTAGTAAGTATCATACCTAGTAATACAGTCAGGGAATTGTACCCCTCAGTTACACTCTATGTTTTATGATGTCTGTCCATGTCCAAAATCAGGGACCATGATGGAAATAAGTGCTTGCACTTTCTCATGTTTTTATCCCTTGGATGCTGTCTTTGGTCGCTTTCACACAGGGGCTGTTTGGTCCGGACTTTCGGACCAGAATTCGATAGTCCGGTTTTTTGGGTCTGTGTGAATGCGCGTCGAACTCGGTCCGCGGACCAAGCAGGCGAACTCTAGTCCGCCTGAAAACGTAGGTCTCGGTTCGGCTTCATCGAACCAAACGCGAACCAAATATAGGAAGTGATTATTATTACCACTGCTCGCAGCACTCACTGCAAAACAAGCACACTGCATCTAATCTCTCTATCTATCTATCTATCTATCTATCTATCTATCTATCTATCTATCTATCTATCTATCTATCTATCTATCTATCTATCTATCTATCTATCTATCTATCTATCTATCTATCTATATATGTCTGTGCATCTTGGGAAGAAGGAAGAAAAAACGCGGCTTATTATTATTACCGAGGCGCGCGGCTTATTATATTATTAAAACAGCTACTTGTGGGCACTCATAAAAACACCGTGGTCTACAAGTTGTTTAGCGAGAGGATGGTGGTAATGTGCTTCAATAGAACAATGGATCAATGCCATGTCAAAACTCGGCTCCGCTGATCTGGAGGGCTCCGCAGTACACACACAGACACACACACACGCGCGCGCGCACACACGGGATCGCAGCCACACACACATTTCCACTGTCCAATAGACAAGCGCCCTTTTCGACCGCGTGACATTGTTCAGAAGGTCTCGGTCCGCCTCACAGATATCTGTGTGAAAGCAGGCGAACCAAATGAAGAATGCAACAATGTTGCAACTTCTCCCCCAGAACCGCACCGAGTCCACCAAAACTATATGTGAAAGCGACCTTACTCCACAATAAAAATAAATCAATCAAGGGCAAAATTACTGGTAAGTGGAAAAGGAAAAGACTGTTCATCTCTGCCATAGGCGGGAAAACAATGCACCAGGGCTCGTCATAATGACGTGAATGTGTGAAACTACAGTATAGGCTACATGGAGTATTACCATATTGGTAAGAATATAAGACAACCCGTTTTTCAAGACTGGAAGTATTGGAAAAATATTTTCTTTTACGACCAAATCTAGTTTGTATAAAGAAAATAATATTATTGGAAAAGAATGATAATAAAACACTAAATAAAATGTTTTATTCAATGTAGGCTGTTATTTCTAACATATTTTGGTTAACATCTTTTCTCTGACTGTTTGCATTTCTAAGGCAGCCCTTTTGGGCTCGCCATCTTCTAACATTACACTCTGTAATATAAGACAACACACCTTTTTCAGACTTTTTTCTAGGAAAAATACGGTAATACATCTTCTTGACAAAGCCATCGGGGCAACCATCACAGGACCACCAACCCTGGCAACCATCACAGGACCACCAACCCTGGCAACCATCACAGGACCACCAACCCTGGCAACCATCACAGGACCACCAACCCTGGCAACCATCACAGGACCACCAACCCTGGCAACCATCACAGGACCACCAACCCTGGCAACCATCACAGGACCACCAACCCTGGCAACCATCACAGGACCACCAACCCTGGCAACCATCACAGGACCACCAACCCTGGCAACCATCACAGGACCACCAACCCTGGCAACCTGCACGCTTCTGCATGCATTTATTTATTTATAGCAATAGGAATAAATCAAACCAACAATAAATAATATCATAGGTATATGGTATATGGCATATTAATACAGTATATTCCACTATACAGTAGCTATATCCGTGGCGACCGGTTTAGTTCTTATTTATTTAGTTTGCAGTGTGTGTGTAATGCTCACAATGCCTCATTGAGTCAGGATTATAAATGCAAAATGTAATTGTTAATGATACAAATATTGTCGTATTTATCTTTATTATAATTATTTAATTCCGAGGATGTCTGTAGAATCAACTTGAATGCAATCACCAACTATTTATCCCAAATGAAGCATTTTACCAGTTTCATCACCTGTGCATTGTATGTTACTATTGCACTTTACTGTTACATTTGCACTCTGGTTGGATGGTGTATTGTACTTGTGCTGTATGATGACAATACATTTGATTCTAATCTCATTTTGAGATCAGTCGCAAATCGCTTCCACACTACCTGTTGAATACGGGGGTCAGCACAGAGCAGATGCAATTCTGAGCCTCTCGCTGTTTTGCACACGGTCCTCGCCTTATAAGGAGCTGGCGGGCGTGTCTGTATGCAAATTCAGGTGTATGAGAACGCGCTTCCAGTTTAAGAATGAGTGACGTTTTTCATTCATGGGAACCCAGCTGCAATGATTTTGACCACTTACAGAGACCGTTTCACGTGTTCAAGAATCCGGAAGAGGATTTTTTTGCTTTTTACAAAGATATTTACAAAGGTACTTACGAACATGTTAGAGAATGAGGACCATTGCTTTTGAGTTTTCCCCAAATTTCCCCAAGCCGAGTGCTGTTCAGCTCCATTGTATTAGAGTGACGGCGGACATCTGTACGGCAGATATCTCCAAAACTAAGCAAAACACACCAAATGGATCTGGATAGATAGATAGCAGACCAGGTAAGGGGGAAAATATGTTTTTCTTTTATATAATTTGGGTGAAAAAGCTCCTTTAAATTTTGAAACGGTTTGGTACTTCTTCCATCACTGCATCTGACTTTAACATCTTAAAGGTGCTATTTGTAAGATCTATTAAATAACCACGTAATGTAATGGTTGAGTCTAAATGGTCCTCACTGACGGCCCATCAAACCATTATGTTATTTCAGAATGCATACTAAGACAATACAAAAAGATTGAATGAGCAACTCCAAAAACTGCTAAAACTCAAACTTGTGATGTCATCAAACCGGGAATGTTCTGAGTTCATAGGTACATGTTGTGTTTCAGAACTGAGACCACTACTATAGAATAAAGCATTTCTGGATTTATTTCTCCATCATCTGGATACAAAACATTTTGAAGTTCGATTCTTACTTATCTGGTTTCCGGCTTTGGGAGAGAGTAGCTCATGTTCAAATATTGATTGAACTTTCTTAGACCATGGACATAACATATTATATGTATTAATTTGAGTGGATGATTTTGAAAGAAACGTTAACGTTGTTCCTTCACGACAGAATCACGATTGTGATTAGCAGGCTGAAGAAAACGTTCAGACAAAAGTGTCTAAACAAAGTATCACCGTCCAAACCCGTCATTGATCCACCTATTGTATCTCTGGTCCAGGTGGTGTGACTGGCAACCAGTCCTTGTATCACCACGGGAGACGCAGGCTCGCCAAATCACCATGAATATTGCATGGAGCGCAGGCTATCACAAACAACCCAGTTTCCAATGAAGTCCCTGGCATTAAATAGTAATGGAAGGAGACGGTGAGGTCAGTCTCACATAATTCGTCCAACTGACTGAGAGGCAGAATGGACTGAGACATCCTATTGTCCAGCACAACACAAAGAAACGAAGGGCCATTAGAGAGTGAGAGAGAAAGAGAGAGAGAAAGAGAGAGAGAGAGAAAGAGAGAGAGAGCGAGACAGATGGAAAGACAGAGAGAGAGATAGACAGAGAGAGACACAGACAGAGAGAGATACAGAGAGAGACAGACATAGATGTAGACAGAGAGACAGAGGCATAGAGAGACAGACAGATAGATTAAGGGAGACACAGAAAGAGAGAGAGAGACAGAGAGATACCAAAAGAGAGAGATAGACAGAGAGAGAGACAGACAGAGATATAGAGAGACAGAGAGAGAGACAGAGTGAGAGAGACAGACAGAGAGAGACAGAGAGAGAGAGACAGAGTGAGAGAGGCAGAGAGAGAGAGACAGAGAGACACAGAAATAGAGAGTGGGAGAGACAGAGAGAGAGACAGAGAAAGAAAGTATACGTCTAAGAGGTGCGTTCGAGTTGGAGGAATGCTAGTGTTCAAGGTCACTGCGGCCATTAGTATATTTGGCACTAATACTGCTGCATGTGTTCAAGTCATCGGTTAGGTCGTTCAGTTACAGAGCACAGGCAATAAAGACGCAGACAGATCAGCAGGATGATTAATGAGATGTTATTTAACCCCTTTTAGTAAAACGTGTTGGAAGGAGAGGAGCTACTCACAGGTAGTTGGCCAGGTTGTGCTCTTGTAAGGTGTGTGTCTCGAAGCCGTGAGGCGTTGTGTCGAAGTAGTCGTTGCCAATGCCACAGATGAAACATTTGGTCTGAGGGCAGAAGAAGAGGGACACACTAGTGGTAATGGGGAAACAGTGGCTCAGGAGGTGGAGCAGTCTGGTAATTGAAAGGTTCCTGGTTCGATTCCTGCACCTCCCGACAGTCTCCTCGAGCGAGACACTTACCCCCTAATTGCTCCCGATGAGCAGGTCGGCACCTTGCATGGTTGCCGATGTGCGAGTGAATGGGTGAATGTGAGGCATAAGTCGTAAAGCGCAGTCCATTTAATGGATTGTTCAAACGTGGTCTCCCAGTTGTCTGGCAGACCAAAAGCATACAGCGCCTGTCTTTTCAGTATCTAATGCAGTAAAATGTTCTCTCACCTCCATGTCCTCTTTGACTTGTTCCTGTTGGTCTCGGAGTTCCCCAAAGGCATCAATGATCAAACCTTTTGACAATAGAAAGATTGTGGTGAGGATAGGCTGCTATCACCCCTGAATTTCCCCAAGGGGATTAATAAAGGAAGATCTTATCTTATCTTATCTTAGGATATCCTATAGCCCGATCGATCACCATCACACACCTTTCCACTCCCTAATGTATGGCAGCGTGAAGTGTATTTCCGGAGTGGTGATGGAGAGTAAATTGGATTGTCTCAAGGTTAATCGGGTCTGTCTGGCTTTGACGGGGACTGACTGTGAGGCTATACACAGCGGGATAGACATAAGGTAGATTGGAGTTGTATGTGTGTATGTGCTGTGCTTGTGTAGTATGTGTGTACGTGTACGTGTGTGTGTGTGTGTGTGTGTGTGTGTGTGTGTGTGTGTGTGTGTGTGTGTGTGTGTGTGTGTGTGTGTGTGTGTGTGTGTGTGTGTGTGTGTGTGTGTGTGTGTGTGTGTGTGTGTTTGTGTGTGGGTTGGTGGGGTCAGAGTGTCAAAAGCAGCATGTGGGGGCTCTTAATAGACATTAGTTAGCTTCAGCAGAGTTAGCTTTGAAGGCATTCATCTGGTACGAATGACCAGAGATCAAAGTGACCCATTTCCTGTGTGTGTGTGTGTGTGTGTGTGTGTGTGTGTGTGTGTGTGTGTGTGTGTGTGTGTGTGTGTGTGTGTGTGTGTGTGTGTGTGTGTGTGTGTGTGTGTGTGTGTGTGTGTGTGTGTGTGTGTGTGTGTGTGTGTGTGTGTGTGTGTGTGTGTGTGTGTGTGTGTGTGTGTGTGTGTGTGTGTGTGTGTGTGTGTGTGTGTGTGTGTGTGTGTGTGTGTGTGTGTGTGTGTGTGTGTGCAACTCAACATCTATCTGCACTGACCGACAATTGAGTGCAGGGTGGCTAGTGAAAGCTAGCTTGGCCTCTATTCGGCTACGTGATCATTAGGTGACCCTTAACAAACTACATACACAGGGCTGGGTATCGTTACACATGGATAGGGCAGGGTAGAGAGAGCTACTGCAGTGCAGACAGAGTGGAGGTAATGTAACATTCATTATTACAAATGGTCACTGTGACTGTTTTTAGCATTAAGCATAGGGGATTGCAACGTTATTGCAATAAGTTCAATAAACACAGTTAATATTGACTGTAATTTCTCTCATTTGTCTGGGACATTGAAATCTTCCTGGACACGTGGATCATTGGCTCGTATCCACGTCTTATCATTACACATGGATAGGTCTGGGTTTGAACATGTTGAACACGTTGCATGCGATACCGATACCACATAGAAAACAAAAACCTTATAGACTAATTGTGTTTTATGTTTCTAGAAAGGACTACAGCTCTTACGTGCACACACACACACAAATACACACATACACCCACACACAAACTGAAGCTGAGCCTACCCTGGATGATGGCCAGGAGGATGACGATGACGAAGAAGAAGAAGGTGATGTCGAAGAGGATCCGGTAGAGCTCGTAGGGGTCGCCCGCCGGGTCCTCAATCTCATCCCCGATCCCACCTCCTGCCCTCACGCCAACGTACATGTGAAACAGGTAGCACTGTGGAAACACAGAGGCAGAATGAATACAAGTGTAATTTCATGTGTGAGCTTAATGTTGTGACGTGCTTGAGCGTGAGGCCCAGTGCAGGCTTCAGTGATTGTTAAGAGCAATATACTGAAAACAAAGGCAACCACATATTGTTACCGAAAACCACTTATCTCCAGTGTTGGTCATTTTCCTTTTTCTTTCGTTTTTTTTTTACTGGGAATGAATGTTTACATGGTTCCCCATCTTGTGAGCCAGTTTCATGACCCTAGGACCTATGAAACACATTGAAAACCCAATGTATACATGAGGCTGTTTTTCTTAATTCCTGAAAAGAGGAAAAGTGGAGATACGGTAAATTGTTTTCATCTGACAGTGAGGATATACTAGATGAACGCACGTTTGACGTGGTGTGTGAGGGGTTTGACCAGTTTGTCTAGCGATCCGGCGCTACACTGTGGTGGATGAAGCCAAAGTGCCACGTTGTTTCCTCCACAGATTCTATGATTTATTTCTTACCAACCTGCCACAGTTTGTTAACAGAGACAGTGACAGTCACTATACTGTCGTCTTTAGTGTGAGCCTCCGTTTTCAGCTTGTTTGCAAGTCTATGTAAGTCAGAGCTATAGTATAAATGAATTAATAGTCCATTTCGAACAATATAAAAAAAATCTAAAAATGATAATGAAAAGATCTAATTAAAAGATGTGAAAGAAAAAAGAAAAGTTAAATCAAATAGTGTGAAAAGGAATAGGAAGAAGCAAGATGCTTATCAGGTCCTACCCCTAATTACAATAAACCCTTAACAAATTATTTTACAAAGACTTAACAAAAACACATGTTGTCAACCACTTCATCATTAGTCCTGAGATAACCAAGTACACATTCAAAGTTAAACACACACTGTCACAGCGTGTGTGTCTGAGTCTGTGTGTGGTGTCACAGTGTGTGTGTCTGAGTCACAGTGTGTGGTGTCACAGTGTGTGTGTGTCTGAGTCTGTGTGTGGTGTCACAGTGTGTGTGTGTCTGAGTCACAGTGTGTGTGTGTCTGAGTCCAACGTCTTGCTGACGTACAGCGCTGTTTGGATTCTCTCGATACAGTGGTAAGACGGACGGGTGCACTACTCACAGTCATCATGTCGTCGCACTTCATATCCGGCTCGTCCTCATCCTCACTCTTGTTGTAGAACTTCCTGAAGAAGTTGAAGGCCACTACAGTGTAGAGATACACCACCACAGCCAGAAGCCCCACCGTCAACACCAGCTGCACGCACGCACGCGCACACACACACACACACACACACACACACACACACACACACACACACACACACACACACACACACACACACACACACACACACACACACACACACACACACACACACACACACACACACACACACACACACACACACACACACACACACACACACACACACACACACACACACACACACACACACACACACACACACACACAGGTGTCAATCAGGAAATGAATGGTTTCATAATGCTGTTCCATTGGGGGAGAGAGGGTTCAGTACGGCAGCTCCATTACACGTTGATGACCCCTGCGTGTTTTCAAATATGTTTATCGAAGGGATCGAGCTGAGGAAATGACTGTATTTCCACATGGAGCGAGCGCCTCTGTAGAGGTTTGAATGAGTTGTTTATCTGCTTGATTGACTGTATTTCCACGCGGAGCGAGCGCCTCTGTAGAGCTTTGAAACGAGTTGTGCATCTGCCTAATTGACTGTATCTCCGCATGGACCAAGTATCACTTCAGCGGTTTGATTGAGTTGTTTATCTGTATGACTGAAGTGCCAGCACCTCATTGAAAACAAATGGTTACTGTTAGTATTATACAGTTTTTTACGACTGCTTTGACGCATTTTGCACATCAGAGTTTCAATGTTCATACTCTAAGATAAAGTGCAAAACTGTTAATACAAAGTGCCAAACTCTAAATCATATGCTCCAGTCTCAGAATACAGCCACCTAATACTACATCAATGTTCAATTGCTTATTGCTACACAGGCAGATCACTAAATCAATTCAACAGGTGTTTGTACTAATGTCTCATTACCTTCAACAACCATGCCCAGGTGAGTAGCATTGCAATACAATTGATAATCCCTTCACGGTAACACTTTATATTAACACTCAGTTATAAGACCTTTATAAGGTATTTGTAGATAATTAACGAATCATGAACAAACCATTTATATACATTCGTAAATTATTATTAAATCATTTATAACTATTTGTATAACATTTACAAATTAGTTCTACATTATTTATAACTCATTTCAACATTGTACTTGATTTTTTCATCATTAAATAATGTTGTTTAATGTGTAGTAACACATTTGCAGATGCTTTGAAAAATGGATATGAAAAAATTACTATACTGTACCTCCATTTATTTGATTTGTAAAACATTCTTAAAAAGATCTATAAATCATTTGCAGATGTTATTGTGTGCCCTAATCTAAAGTGAAGACTATTCATCATTAACAAATGTCTAATAGTTTGTTTATTTGTGGACTTTTATGAATACACACGAAGCGATTACCAGACTTGTCTTTTCATGTTTAACAAATTATTTGTTAAGACATTCATAAAACATCTACAAATCATTTGCAGATGCTATTGTGTGCCCTAATCTAAAGTGAAGACTATTCATCATTAATGAATGGACGCCATGGGGGCGCTGTTTATCTTCTGGTTAGAACGCCATCGTTGTAATGCAATGGGGAGAATGCCGTGTTTGCGAGTGCTAAAACTATATAAAATATTATAGCTATGGACCTAATACAATACAATCATCAAATTTGCTGACGACACAGTGGTGGTGGGCCTGATCTCTGCCAACGACGAGAGGGCCTACCTGGAAGAGGTCAAGGTCCTGGCGGGATGGTGCCAGGAAAACAGCCTCTCCCTGAACGTCAGCAAAACAAAGGAGATGATTGTGGACTTCAGGAGGTCGGGGGTCAAGGACTACAGCCCCCTCAGCATCGACGGGGCACCGGTTGAGAGAGTCAACAGCTTTAAGTACCTCGGAGCCTACATATCCGAGGACTTGACATGGACTACACACATTGACAGTGTTGTGAAGAAGGCACGACAACGCCTCTACTTCCTCAGGCGCCTAAGGAAGTTCCAAGTCAGTCAGAAGATCCTTAAGAACTTCTACACAATAGAGAGCATCTTGACCGGCAACATCACCTCCTGGTTTGGGAATAGCACTGCACAAGACCGAAGCAGACTACAAAGAGTGACACGTTCAGCCGAACGCACAATTGGAGGGGGGCTCCCCACCCTCCAGAACATTTACAACAAGCGTTGCAAGGGCAAGGCTAAGAGAATCATTAAAGACTCCAGTCACCCGAACAACTGCCTCTTTGAACTGCTGCGGTCAGGCAAGCGATACCGGAGTCTCAAGGCGAGCACAGAAAGACTCAGAAGAAGCTTCTATCCCCAGGCCATCAGGCTGCTAAACGAACAATGAATGAACACTACACAACAACAACCACCAAACGCACATAGCACACACATCCACACGCACACACTCACTTTAAACAAACACACTGTAGCACCCACTCCACACACTTTATAGCACACACCCACTTTAAACAAACACACTGTAGCACCCACTCCCCACACTTTATATTTATTGATGAAGGATTGCACTACAACTCGTACACCTTACTGTAAATTGTACCTAAAATTGTACCTCATCCCATTTCTGCTTTGCACTAGATAGTACTGTACATTAGTACACTGCATAGTATTGTATATTATATGGTAACTCAGAACATTGTACATATGTCTATACCGAACACTGTGACCTCATTTTTCTTCTTCTAAATTACATGCTATATTATGTTATTTGATACTATCTTGTCTAGCACAGTCTCTGGAGCGTAACAGTAAGAAGCATTTTGTATGAAAGTATTCTGTACTTCTGTATGACAACTATTAAAGAACTTGAACTTGAACTTGAATAAACACGTCGATTGTCAGTGAGTTTCTTCCAGTCAACATGCAAAAAACTGATCATTTTTTCATACATACATTTCCGTTTTATACCGTGGTGAATATGAGTATAGTTCCAGAGCGATTCTGTCTAATCTCAAGAAACTTGAGTAAACCGCGCTTCAATGCATTTCCTTAGTATCGTGCCATTTGGGCAGATGGCATAGCGGAGATTGCGCTCGTCACCAATGCAAGAGGCTGCGGTCTCGACTCCCGGAGTCAGCATTGCCTGCGGCTTGGGCCGATCGTCCTACTAACTCGTTTGGCTGAGTTAGCGGGAGGGAAGTCGAGGGTGGTAATCTGGCGTTGTGGACAGTGACGCCTACAGGTCAGGTCTGGGCGCCTGCTCAGCGACAGGCAGGAAATGGTGAAGGCAGCGTGACCTCCCACGCATTATGCTTCACCAATGAGAGTCCTCGCTGCCAGGTGAAAAGAGAGCCACTGGCTGTCTCCACATGTGTCGGAGGAAGCATGTGGTTGACTTCAGGATTCCTTTGTACCGACCAGTAGGAGGAACATGCACACAACAACCAGGTAGGGGAGGGGGGGAATTGGCATAACGACTAAATTGGGATGGGGAGAAAAATAGAAAAATCAGGTGGAGAAAAAAGAGGATTAAAAAAAAGAAATCGTGCCATTTGTCGCTTGATTTATGAATCGTTCTGAAAATAACGCTAGATTATCGGTATTATATGTGTCCTCATGCACGAACAGAAGCGGGGGCTGAAAAGTCGCTTCTCCGTGCGTTGGTTGCAGCCAACAGCACGCACACACACACACACACACACATGCGTGATCGTTACGAAAGAAACATCGGATTAACCCAAGATTGTAGGTCAGAAATGATGGAATAGATTTACCAACAAAAAAGGTGTTTAGCCTGCTCATACCTTAAAAGCGTGGGGCAGCACTAATAACTTGGCTCTGCTAATGTACAACGTGCAGCTTCCATTCAAACAGACGGCAACAAACGTGAAGTAAAGTCTCACTCGCGTGAGACTTCCACATACTCTGGAAATACCTGACCAGGGTACTCCTGGGTCCTAGTGTCCCCCAGGTTACACTATATGTTACGTTCAAGTTCTTTAAGTTCAAGTTCTTTAATAGTTGTCATACAGAAGTACAGAATACTTCTGTACAGTATGTACATGTATTTTATATGATAATAAAATTGAATTTATCTATAGTCCTAATTCTGTCACTGTTTGATGTCACAAAGAAGGGTGTATCCGAAAGCTGTCTACAACATTTGTAACAGGTAGGGATGTCCGATATTATCGGCCTACCGATATTAAAATGTGATATCGGAAAATATCGGTCTCAGTTTAAAAAAAAAATATATATATATATATATATTTTTTTTTTTACATTTCTATAACCTTTATTTACCCAGGCAAGCAAGTAAGAACAAATTCTGATTTTATTTATTGTCAAAGTATGCATAATGTTGTGTTAATTTCACAACAAGAGATATGTAATGTTAATTACCTGAAATTATTCAATTTCTTGGGGGGGGGGGGGGGGGGGGGGGACCCTGCATATATCGGTATCGGTTGATATCGGTATCGGGAATTAAGAGTTGGACAATATCGGTATATCGGTAAAAAAGCCAATATCGAGCATCCCTAATAACAGGTGATTAAAAAGTAAACAAATAATTAACTGTATTATTTGTAGACATTTGTTAATGATGAATAGTCTTCACTTAAAATTAGGGCACACAATAACATCTGCAAATGATTTATAGATCTTTTAAGAATGTTTTACAAATCATTTGTTGAACATGAACAAATAAATGGAGGTACAGTATAGTCGTTTTTTCATATCCATTTTTCAAAGCATCTACTACACATTAAACAACATTATTTAATGTCTGATGAACAAATCAAGTACAAACAATGTTGATAATGAGTTATAAATAATGTAGAACTAATTTGTAAATGGTATACAAATAGTTATAAATGATTTAATAATAATTTACGAATGTATATAAATGGTTTGTTAATGATTAGTTCATTATCTACAAATACCTTATAAAGGTCTTATAACTGAGTGTTATTATAAAGTGTTACCCTCTTCACCACTACATAAAAGGATGCTTATAAACCTGAAGAAAGGAGCAACATGGAGCAAGTTGGTGCAGCTGAGGTTGGCAACGAAAGACAGGGTCGTGGACGGGGTCGTGGCCAAGGAGGCAGAAGAACATCTTCTGTCTCAAATGAAATTATAACCACAATTGTTGACCACGCAATACAGTAAACCGAGGTCTAACACTGGCTGAAGCTGGCAGGGTGGTGTAGCCAAACCTGAACAGGTCAACAGGTTTTTACAGTAAGAGAGATAATCAGTAAGTCAATATGTGTAATTTACTGTACAGTAACTGTATATTGAAATTACAGTAATTGTGAAATTGATATTGTTGTCTGTTACAGTATATTTCATAAATACTAAAGGTGTGGGTGTGAATAATTTTTGTAATTGTTCTCCCTGTGCAGCAGGAGAGGGCACTTGTAGACATGGCGGTCAGATGTGACGTCGATGAAATTATTTGGCCAAATACAGATTAACATTTTTACAATAGTTTGTTTACTGTAACTGTTTTTGTTTTTACTGTAAAATACAGAGCTTTACTGTATGTATTTTTCTTTACTGTAACAATTAAACTTCAAATCAAATAATCTTTCATAAAAACACTGCAGTCTATCACAGGGGTTACTGTATGAGGAAATTACCATTGCATAGTCTCTTTTGGTAACAAGTATTCTGTGTTTGACTGCATTACTGTATTTGATAATGGCCGTTGTATTTGAAAATGCACCAAGTAAACTTTAACGATGCACATATCTACTGTTCTGGTGCTGTGATACTGTAAACTTTTGCATAATCTATTCTCTGATTTGACACTGGTATTTTACGGTAATTTTGCATGCTGTATTACATTTTGAACCCAAAATGAGCAGTATAGCATTCTGTGTTACTGTAATAGCTGATAATGGAGTCTTCAAAAATATCCAGTCAATCAGCCTCACGACTGTTGGGTGGACATTGAAAAAGCACCAAGTAACCCTTTTTTACTGTTCTTTACAATAGTTTGTTTACTGTAACTGTTTTTGTTTTTACTGTACAGTACAGAGCATTACTGTATGTATTTTTCTTTACTGTAATGATTAAACTTCAAATACTGTAATCATATATTTGGTTTGTCTTTCATAAAGACACAAGCACTATACTGCAGTCTATCACAGGGGTTATGAGGAAATTACCATTGCATAGTCTATTTTGGTAATAAGTATATTGTGTTTGACCGCATTATTTGATAATGACCGTTGTATTTGAAAAGTGCACCAATAATTAAACTTCAACGATGAACATATCCACTGTTCTGACACTATGATACACTTTTGCAGGACATATAATCTAATTTGGTTCAGTTGTTCACTTAATTGTTTCAAATATCTAATGTTTTGGTGCTGTTATAAGCTTTTGCATATACTATTCTCTGATATGACACTGGTATTTAAATGTTGCATGCTATATTGCATGTTTAACCCAAAATTTGCAGTATAGCATTCTGTGTTAAGAGTTTTGCACATTGAAACTCTGATGTGCTAAATGCATCAAAGCAGTCGTAAAAAAAATGTAAAAAAAAAAAAAAATGCACCCTTATTCGAAATTGGATTTCAGATAGATAAACCTATCATCATAACTTAGGGTATTACATCCATAGTAAGTTTTACTGTCGTACCAACAACCATTTGTAAGAGCAGGTATCAAGGATGAGTCATTTTAGAACCAATCTTTTCCAAAGCTTCCATCAAGGTCTGGAGTGCACTCTCCTCGTTCCCATGTCTATATTAACTGGAGGAGAGGCTCAACAGGGAAGAACATTGCCCACACTCAAACCTCAGGTTATTTCTCTTTATCTAGTACTTCCAATGCACCACATCCATCCAACACTGACCCAGCAGCACCCCCTGCTGCCTGGTGGAAGACCTGCATGTTCCCTAGAGCTCCTCACCTGTTTGCCGTTGTGTGTGACGGAGGAGAGGATGGTGCGGAGGGTCTTGAAGCCCATGGCGATGTCCAGCAGATGGGCAGCGAAGAAGAAGTTGTTGTAGTGTCCCAGGATGGACATGGTGGTGTACCAGACGAGGTACAGGAACGACTGATCGAGAGAGGGATTAAGGAATGGTAAAAAGGAATCAATCAGTTGTTTACTCCATCCATCCATCCATCCATCCATGCATGCATCCATCGATTAATCCATTCGATTGAGCATCCATCCATCCATTCATCTGCCCATCCATAAATCCATCTGTCCTTCTATCTGTTGGACCGTCTGTCCATCCATCCATCGATCTGTCCATCCATCCATTTATCTTTCCCTCCATCTGTTGGTCAGTCTGTCCAGCCATCCATCCGTCTGTCCATCTATCAATTCCATTCGTTCATCCGTCCATCCATCCCTCAATCCATCCATCAATAAACATCTAATGAAGTCACAATCAAAAGCCACAAACTCACATTGTCCGTGAACACCACCCCCATCTTCCAGACGTGGTACTTTGTATCGATGGAGCTCAACCTATCAGAGGAGAGGGAAGTTGACATGAGTGTAACTTCTATTTGAGCAGTACTCTCTCATTTGAACCTATTGTCCTTTTTTTAATCAATCTACCATAGCGTGTCCACATTCTGTCTTCCCGTCGTCCTTTTAACCTACTGTATTGTCCTTTTTTTTTAATCAATCTACCGTAGCCTGTCCACATTCTGTCTTCCCGTCTGAAAGCGAAACGTACCAGGACACCAGTGACGCCTCCTTGGCCACAGTCTCCTCTGTTGGGTTGAAGTCCAGGGCACTCTTATCCAGTCCCAGCAGTTCTGCTATCCTCTCTGCGCCGTACAGGTCTCCATACTTGTTGATGACCTACACACAACAGCACAGAAGCCCCACGGACACCACATTGGTTAGGAGTGAGAGAGAGAGGATCCCGTCGTAGTCACATCATGATAGTCAATAGCACATTTGAGATAAATGGATTTAGCTGCAAATGGATTTTGTTTTGTGAATTGTAAGCTGCGCACAGAGATTATTCAACAATGAACAATATTATTGTATTGCATATCATGAATACTATAAGCCTCTTACTTTCCGCTTCACAAATTTGTCCCAGTAGTTATTAGGGAAGGAGCTGTATGAAGAAAAAAAAGAAAAAGAAGTATGAACAACCAGTATCCAATCTCTTCAACAACAAAGTCACACAGAAGCGTTCTACATTGGAGACTGTGGTTTTCATGGCAATTCTATCCTTCACCCTGACGGACTTGGACTCACGGTGTATTTATAACCAGTCTGTCCCACTGTCCCTTGATGTCATCGTCCGAGGGCTGCTCCGTGATGTAGAGGCCGTCAAACTCCAGCTTCCTGGCGATCTCCTTCTCCCGTTTGAACACCACCAGAGGCACCTTGGGGAGACGGGAGCAGAGACATCTGTACTCCTCAGATACGGTACAAACGTATTGATAGGATCAGACACGTTGTGTACATACTGGATGACACAGAAAGGTGTACGCAAACGCGCAACCTGAGCATGTACGCTGACGTGCAAACAAAGGGACACAGAGACGCAAACATATATTCAAGGTTAACTGTGTGTGTGTGTGTGTGTGTGTGTGGGGCCGTCCTTCTCTGTGTGTGTGTGTGTGTGTGTGTGTGTGTGTGTGTGTGTGTGTGTGTGTGTGTGTGTGTGTGTGTGTGTGTGTGTGTGTGTGTGTGTGTGTGTGTGTGTGTGTGTGTGTGTGTGTGTGTGTGTGTGTGTGTGTGTGTGTGTGTGTGTGTGTGTGTGTGTGTGTGTGTGTGTGTGGGGCCGTCCTTCTCTGTGTGTGTGTATGGAGTGGACCATTTCCCATTTAGGCTACAGGTGTAAGCTATTTGGTATATTATGAGAAAATGTGATCTCTATATTTGGGCTGGTTGGAAGAGGCTTTCGAATGGCAGGGCCAAGCCATTAGTATATTATTAATATTATATTATTATTATTATTAGTAGTATTGTTAAATGTCACTGCACTTTTTGTACCCTTGAAACAGGTGCTGTTAATTATTGTGCTGTCTGGCTAATTATGTTAAATTGTTAAACCTGGTTGTTAATTAAACCTTTATGTAAGAGACAGGTCTGTTAATTACCTGACAGCATTTACAATGTTTATGCTCCTTGCCTCCGTGAAAGTGTATGTGGTGACCACTGACCACTGACCACTGACCATGTGCAATGACCACCCTCCTCTATGCAAGTCTATCTGCATGTCATACTTTATTTGTATACCGTAGCATAATTCATACACTGGGAAACCCATTGTGCTTCACATAAAAGGATAGAGATCAAAGAACAATAATGTTACAGTTTGGATAGGTGTGTTGGACCCAGGTGCAGTGTAGAACAGACACGACGAGAGACAGATGTTGATTCTTGAATTTGAGCACTGCTCCTTTAATTTGAGTACTTGAAGATCAACATAAAGGAGAAAGAGCAAGTCTCCAAAACATGTTAAATGCTTTTAATAACGCACACGGTAATCTACACAATAAAGGGGAAAATAAAAGGGAGAAAGCAAGTCTCCAAAAACGCATTAAATTATAAGGGAGGGTGAGCATAACTAAACTGTACCTTCAGGTAGTAGTATCCGACCACACACAGGAAGGATATGAGGGTGTGCAGTATGGCCAGGAAGCGTAGCGTCGGTGCCATGTAGCCCGTGCTCTCCTGCAGGACAAAGTACTCCATGGCCCCTTCATCCTCCTCCTCCTCGGCACCCCCCCGGCCGTTCCAAGGGTCCTCCTCATCCGAATCATCGCCAGTCACCTGAAAAATAGACAAAGAAACATTTATGATATTGAAAGTGCTTTAAGAAACAGCATCCCAATGGTGCGAGGTGGGTAGGTACTGTATACCGATGCACTGGAATCGAGTGTCTATGATACAAGTTTAATTTAAAGCTGGAACCTGTAATGCGGTCAAACAGCGACCTCTATAGGCAAAAGAGCCCGGATTGGTATTGCACTTTGTTTTGGTCTGATGTGTGGGTTGGAGTTGAGTGTGTGTAGGGGAGGGGTTGTTATTGCGGGCGACAACTCAGGCTCTGAAAGGAGTAGAAGGCAATACACACTCCACTTCGTCTCCGCTTTGTCTCTTTTGTGGTGCAGGGAATCATTCCCTCCGGAGATCAAATTCCAAAGAAAAAAGTCAATTCCCGCACACACTTTTCACCTCTGCATTGATTTAGACATCGATTCAGGTTCTACCAAGAGAGGTAGGGAGAATTAAACAGTATAATAAGTTACTAAACTCCAACCAACACATAAGACCAAAACAAAAAATGTAAACAATGTGCAATAGCAAGCAGGGCTCTTTTGCATATATGTTTAGTTTAGTTTATAAATTTTTCGCAAAGTATAAAAACAACAACACAATAACGACAACTGTAAAGTACAAAAGATATACAGTGCAAGAAGAGGCAGAAAAGCCCAGAAGGCTTATAAGAAACCTCCACCTATAATAATAAACATAATTATATTACATATAGCAAGTTGGAAAACAAGATCAATCTAAGGACCTTGTTGGAGTATGTGAGAGTAAGAAGTAAGTGTGTGTGTGTGTGTGTGTGTGTGTGTGTGTGTGTGTGTGTGTGTGTGTGTGTGTGTGTGTGTGTGTGTGTGTGTGTGTGTGTGTGTGTGTGTGTGTGTGTGTGTGTGTGTGTGTGTGTGTGCGCGTGTGTGTGTGACACTTTTTTTTTTTTATTAGTTTACTACCAATGTTGACAAAAAAATCATCTTTGAACTTTTTAGCAATATCAAAGGAATTGTCAAGACTGGAGGCAGCTCTGACGAAGCCTTTTCTCTCTGCAATAACTGATGTATTACTTTCCAGGTGGTTTTGCTATCATTTGAGCACCTTTTAAATTCCTCGCTGAAATATTTCTTTTTGGCCGATCTAATGGAATGATTTGTTTCGATAAGATTTATAACCAACATGAGAGGCTGGAGTAGGATTTGAAATATACTTTTTATATGATTTATTCTTTTTCCTCAGCAACTTCTGCAAGTCAGGTGTAAACCAAGGCTTATTGAAGTCACAACTGTGTTTTTTAGTAGAACCGCTAAAAGGAAAGCATTCATTAAACATGGAGTAAGTCATTTTCATAAAATACTGGTATGCAAAATCAACATTGCTTTCTTTATACAAGTCATTCCATGAGATATTGGCAAGCATTTTCTTGAATTTATCGATATTTGACTTGCTCATGATTGTTTTGTAGATAATTTTCTGAGCATGTTTAGCTCTACTGATCTTTAGAGAGAATTGAAATAAGGTCTGACTTATTTAATATTAATGGTTTGCTTATCAGATCAAGAGAGCCGAGCACATTTTCATTGAAATCTTTAATGGCTGAGTTAGGTGGGCAGTAAACAACACAGGCAATAATATTCTTGCCACCAGAGATACCAGAGAGCTCCAAAAAACAGATTCAACCTCAGACATATCAGGCTTCAGACAGAGATCCTCTTTCTAAATTCATAGTCACCATGAATAAACAATGATACTCTGCCTCCATATCTATTCTGCCTCACATTCTAAAAAACGTTAGAATCTTCTGTTAGTGGAGGCGGCTGGGTGGCGTAGCGGGGATTGCGCTCGTCACCAATGCAAGAGACTCCGGTATCGAATCCCAGTCTCAGCATTGCCTTCGGCTTGGACCGGCCGTCGTACTGGCTCATTTGGCAGAGTCAGCGGGTGGAAGTCGATGGGTGGGGATTGGACGTTGTGGACAGCGACCCCTACAGGTCGGTTGGGAGACGCCTGCACAGCAGAGACAGGAAGTGGCGAGGGTAGTGTGAGCCTCCCATGCGTTACACCTCGCCAATGAGAGTCCGTGCTGGCAGGCGAAAATATGTGACAGGCTGCCTCCTCATGTGCCGGAGGGAACCCGTGATGCAAGGCTTCTATCCTCTCTACAACTAACCAGTGGGGGGCATAGTCGAGCAAAGTTCAAGACAGGGGAGGGGAGAATTGGATACACGAAATTGGAATATTGAAAATAAGGAAAAAAAGTGGATAAAAAAAAGAATCTTCTGTTAGCCATGTTTCGAACAACGCAATAACAGAAAATTCATGTTTAAGTGTAGATAAGTAATGGGTAAATGTATCATATTTGTTAGATTTATTTGAAAAGTGGACAAAGTGTTTTGAGGCATTGAAACACTGAGGTTATTGAATTTAGTTTCACTATAAGAACTACAGATCTTAGTTGAATCAATTGAAGAATATAATTTTAAATCTGGGTCAACATCAGAATTATAACAGTCAGATGAAGAGGGATCAAATGGCTTAAAGTTCATAATGAATGTTATTGTTTTTTGATATTAACACATTCTGTGCCAAAAACGTAAAAAGTCGTTTTGGCGGCCAACCGTAGAGTGCCAAAAACGTTAAAAGTTGTTTTTGGATCGTTTGATCTTTTTATTTTTATCCCCGCTATACAGACTTGCCCAGAGCGATCTGCATCATTTTCGACCATCCCCACACATTAGAACGCAATGCAGATCGTGTCTGCTTGGCTACGGTAAGGTACATTCTATATCTATTTTACCGAATTTGAAACGTGTTTTTCTAACGATCACAGTTCTGTGTTTCACCGGACGAAAAACATGCTCGGCAAACGCGATCATAGTTTTGAGTTAATAATAAATAAATGTAATAAACTACAAACTACAGCGTGTGGAAACAAACTATTATTCCCATGCTGGACTACAAGTAATGTTTGTCAAAATGAGTCACACCGTGTCTCTACAGCTATAATACAGAACACACACACAGCTTCGCAAACAAAATGCAACGACCACGGAAACTACCAGAAAGCTGGCATTCTAAGGCTAATGATAACCAAATTGCGTGGCACTCAAAGTGTTAAGGCACAATACTTAACATGCCGTGAAAAATACCATTTTTAAGTAGATCCTTGAGCACCAATGATGGACAGTGAGCTTATTAGTCTCTGGCAAATGTCTCCAGTTGGTCCATGCTCCTAATGCACAACCCATAGGAATTTTCAGGTGCACCATTAGGTTTAATGAAAACCTTACAACTGACAACCCAGGTGTTCTGAATTTTACGCTGTTTCCTAAAGAATCTAGCTTTCTTAGCAACCTGACAAAAATCATTGTTTGATGGTATTACAGATTCAATATTTAAGGGAATCCTGTACTATACTCTTGCACTATAACACTCTATATCTATATATCTATATATATATATGTAACGGTTGTGACAACGTCACCTCAAACTTCGATGCCCCGAGTGGGAGTTGAACCCCGGTCTCCCACACCGCGGGCAGCAACACAGACCACTAGACCAAGAGGTGAATTCACTTCTAAGTAATGGGTCTATGCGTCTTTTGAGGATGTGCGAGTGAGTTTAACCCATAGCACCTCTACTCACCCCAGCCCTTCTTGACTGCGCTTCACGATACCATCCGTTACACTCACCCTCTCAAACTCACTCCACTCCACCCAAGGCATCCGGGTCAATCGGCACCATTGTAACGGTTGTGACAACGTCACCTCAAACTTCAATGCCCCGAGTGGGAGTCGAACCCCGGTCTCCCATACCGCGGGCAGCAACACAGACCGCTATACCAAGAGGTGAATTCACTTCTAAGTAATGGGTCTATGCGTCTTTTGAGGATGTGCAAGTGAGTTTAACCCATAGCACCGCTACTCACCCCAGCCCTTCTTGACTGCGCTTCACGATACCATCCGTTACATATATATATATATAGGCTAACAACTCCACACCTAAAAAACTGTGTTGAATTGCAAGGACACTGTGCAGGATTTAGTGAAACTTCCATTATATTGACTACCAAATTAGAACCTATGTTTACTATAGGTCCATATGACATGATACCAGAACAAGGAGCTTACTTTGTAGAAGAGCAGGATGAAATTGATGGCAAAGGCAACAAACAGAGCCAGGAAGCGCAGGTTGTAGAAGTTTCTGGCAAGGTAGTTCTGTGAAGATAATGATACTCATATAAGTCATACAACCAATATATGACCAATAGCGCTAACCGTGACGAACATGAACTCATACTATTCTATTATGATTATTCTAATTATTTGAAAAATAACCTTAAAAATAACTATTTTGCACACATTCTTTCACCGTTATTGAGAGTAATGAGTTTGAATATGGCCACCAGTGATGTCATCAGGGACATTGAATCCTTGTATTGTGTTAATTACAGCTGAATTAAATGATAAGGTAGCAGTCCCTATAAGACAAGGTATTGCTATTTTCTCATCTACATAATTTCATGGCGCTGTAATTAACACAGGGATTCAATATCCCAGATGACATCACTGGTGTCCATATTCAAACTAATTTACTCTCAATAATGTTTTTGGAGACTGTGTGTAAGATTATGTTCAAAACAAATTAGCATTGTTTTTTGGTGAAGTGCCGCTTTAAGCATACTAGTAATATTGCACTTCACAGTTAGAGATCGTTTTGGTCAGGGTTCTAATAATTCCTAATAACATACTATTCTAATAATCAAATCCCGCAAACTGGTAACCATATGAGTCCATTTCTAGTGTTTCCCATTCGACATTTTGCTAATAATACTCTAAATGTAACGTTACAAGTTTCAGATAATACAATCAATAAAAAAATTCAATTTAAAATGAATTGATCTGTAAACTCCAATTGGACTTATATAATTATTTGCCTGAAAGGTTTATCAAACCATCAATGAGGCCATCAAACAATTGTAGGCGAGAACATTTGAGGGGAAACATCTGACCAGCATCTTGGTCTGGTAGACGTCCAGGCCGGCGAAGAAGCTGGCCATGAAGGCCTCAGGGGGCTCTTTCTTCTGACCAGGCCTCTTCTTAGGAGGCTTCTTCTCCTCCGCAGGCGGCTGTGGAGGAGCTTCGTCTCTGGCCTTGTCCTGGTCCGTCTTCTCACCGTCCTCATGGCTGGAATGGGAGACGAGAACTGTGAGCGACACACTGACACAGACCCAGACGTACAGTAGCTGGGTGGAAATTATGTGGATAGACACGCAGCATGCTAGAATACATGCAGGGAAAAGGATAGAGGTCCAAACGCCATAAAAACAATAGTTCATTTACAAACTCCTTTTTGTAAACTTGACTGCTGTAAACTTGACCCCAACTTGTGAATTTGACACAATTTGGCCTACACTCCATTGATTGATTGATTGATTGAAAATTGTATTAACAGATTGCAGAATGGGTACAATACAGTACAGCTCAATACACACAATTGTTAAGGGGATGCAGACCAGAGAAAGTCTTTCGTCTTGTTTACATCAGGGTCCCCCATGCATTACAATTTTAGGACGACGTACGTTTAGTTAGTTTAGATTAGTTCAGTTTAGTCTACTAGTCTATTTAATGCTTGTGAAGCACATTACTCTGTTCTGTTGACATTCATTTGTCAGTATGTGAATATAGTCTAGAGGGCAACTTAACTTTTACCGCTCTTCATTAACATTTTATTTATTTATTTTTTCAAATTTGTGATGCTATATCTGGATAGCATAGTCAGTCACTGTTTAAGACAGATTGATGCAGCAGGCAGACAAAGACAAGGTCACAGATACACAAGATACTGTCTGGAAAGGATGCTAAATGCATTAGTGGGTACAGAGGCACACGTACACAGATGGACCACACACATTCATAGACATGCATGCACACACCCACGTACACACACAAACATGAATAATTAATGTACGTCAACATATATTACAAACAGGCAAGGGATATATTTATTTAAGTTTATTTGGATCCCCATTAGCCATTATATTATATATTAGGGATATAACCATTTGAAATACAGCCAGGAACACCTGCACGTGGCAACACACACTTCCAACACTGCCCCCTTGTCTCTCAGAATCAGTTCATGTCCCACCAGGAGCAAACCAAATCCTGTTAGCTAGCGGTGAGGCGGGACCGGTTCGCTCTGAGAATCAAATGAGCTGTTGTGATCCCAGACAGATGAAGGATGTTGTTAAGAACACTCAGATGAAGGATGTTGTTAAGAACATTCAGATGAAGGATGTTGTTAAGAACACTCAGATGAAGGATGTTGTTGAGAACACTCACTCTTCTTTCTCTGACTCCGATTGGTAGTCTCCATTGGCGGCTTTCTTCGCTGCCTCCTGTTGCAACACATGGAATACTGTTTTAACGATCAGTAAAAATATGTCTGTGACGTGTTTCAGTGATCCTGGGTCCCACGATGAGAGAAAAAAGAAAAAGAAAAGGGTCCCTGACTGGAAAACGTTTAAGAAATCATGATTCATTTAGTAAGAAAGGGCAGAATATCCGGCATTCCAAATTCTCCTACAGTCTGAAACCTTTTGCTTTTGTCATAAAAAGAGTGGGTGACATTGATGTTTCATGTAGTAGCTTCAAGTCAAGTCAGTCAAGAGTTTTATTTGTCACGGCATACAAGCATACAGTGACTGAACATGACTTACTGACCTGTGCCTTCTTCTGCCTGACGGCGCTGGCTATGGACGGAGCGTCCCCCACCACCACCTCGGCCACGTCCCCCAGGCCGGGCTCCATCCCGTGCTTGCCCTCCCGCTTGGCCTGGATGTTGAGCAGCTCCGCCATCAGGTCTGCCTCCGCCGTGTCGCCGGGGGCCATCTGCCTCATCTCGGCCAATGCCGACGCCTCGCTCGCCTCCATCTTCTCTGCCTCGAGCACGTCTCCGTGGATGCCGAACTGGGTGGGGTCCGGCATGTTGCCCAGGATGTCGGTCACCTTCATGTTCTTGGCCCCTTCGACGAGGCCGCCGCCAAACATGGTGGTCCACAGGATGTGGAAGAAGCCCCAGACGAGGCTGTAGAGGAAGTGGAAGAGGCCTGTGATGATCATCCAGAAGAAGGAGAAGAAGCCTCGCACCAGCTCCCTCACGCTCATCCTCCTGAACTTCCTGTACTGACGCCTCATGCTCTTGAAGGTGAGCAGCTGACGGAAGTTCCCCAAGCTCTTCCTCATGGAGATGCAGGCGATGGTGAAGGCCGACGAGGACTCCAGCATCACGCTCTCCTCCTCTTCCTCCTCCAGTTCCTCCGCCACGCTCTGACTGTCGTCCTCGTCCTCCTCTGGTCGCTCCACCTGGTCTGGCTCTGATATCAGAGAAGCCAGCTGCATCTCAAAGATGGTGTCCTCGCAGAAGTTGACGAAGAGTTCCATCTTCTCGCTCTCCCCGCCCTCGTTGACCACATCGAAGATGAACTGTCGCTTGGATTCTTTGACCTGAGGCTTCTCCCACTGAGTACGACTAGACTCGCTGATCTCAAAGTAGACTCGCTCGATGCGCTTGGCTCCACCCATGATCTCAATGCGACCCAAGTACGGTTCAAAATAGCTGAGAACGCTCCCAGCCAAGTCAAGGAACATTGCGAGGCGACTGTCATGAGGCATGTGTTCTGAGAGATTGGTTAAGAGCACGGCTACATTAAAGCCGATGTCCTTGGCTGGTTCGTGGAATCTCATCACAAACTCCTCATAGTTGAACATGTCATTCTCATCGGCCTCAGCACAAGAGAGAAGAAATTCTATTTCGGATTGAGAATACTGTTTCTGGTTCTCCATGGATTTCTGGAAATCTTTCTTGGAGATGACCCCCTTGCTGTCAGGGTCATACTCCTTGAAGTTGTCCGAGGTGGTCAAATCCTTTAGCTTGAGGAACATGTCGAAGAATTTGAGGATCATCTCAACGTTGCTGGAAGACTCCACCAACGTGTCCACCATTTGTTTTCCAATAGTTCCATTGACAACATTACCTGTAGAGGAACAGAGAAAGGTTACCAAAGCAGAAGCTGCCAGTACACAACCAGTAAAAAAAAAAAAACAGGACTCCTCGTGCAGATTAAGCAATGTCACTCATAAAGTCCTGGCAGATCTAATACGGTGCCAGTGAGTCAGCAGGAAACCAACCTTCCAGAAGGGACAGCATCATCACAATCATGTCCTTCTGCAGGTCCAGCAGCTCCTTCAGCAACTCTATCTGACTGGAATCCTGGTAGGAAAACACACATATAACCATCTGCACATTATCTATTATACTGTATATGTAGATAATGTATCGGAAATGTTAAATTTGCAGGATAAACCCCTTGAGATGTAGCGTAGCATTTTCAAGGGGGTCCCGCAATGTGAAACACAATACAACAATAAACAATAAAAAATCTGAACATAACATGACTGTTATTCAAAAACAGAACAAAAACAATTGTTTGTTATATGTATGTATGTATGTATGTATGTATGTATGTATGTATGTATGTATGTATGTATGTATGTATGTATGTATGTATGTATGTATGTATGTATGTATGTATGTATGTATGTATGTATGTATATGTATATATATATATATATATAACAGATTTTAGAACGATATAGTGCCAGAATTGTATTTTGTTGTTGACATAGTCAATATAAGGTTTAACTCATGTTTAACTCATTGGCCGCCAATTAGATGGCTTGATCTTTTTCCTTTGATCCCCGTTCTACACACTCGGCCGGAGCTCTCTGAATCACTGTGGCACAGCTACATACGTTGGAATTGCAATGCCGATCGAATCTCACCAGGTGGCAGTATCGTCTACCTTTTTAACTCTGATAGAAAGGGATCAGGACAGACAATGAATGCACCGGACTATCGAGGCTCGCTCTGTGGGGAGGAGCTCTTGCAAAGCAATCGCAAGCAGATCTGCTCGCCTCAAAACCTATACTGTCCCGTAAACACGTGTAATTACATATACACGAGTAATCGCGATCGCCGATGGGATCATTGGAATTATTCTTTTTGGATTATGTCTATTTTACCGAACCTGAAACATGTTTCTCTGACGATCACAGTTTCTTACTTTAGCGGACATAAACCAAGCGTTTTGTAACGATCACATTTTCGGGGTAAGACTCCCCCCCCCCCATGATAATTTTGTGGAAGCACATGACATGTGTATATGGTATATACCTTTGATTTGGGAGTTTTTTTGGGGTTTCAGGGAATCAACCAGAATGATTCGGGCGTATTGCACATATCTCGCGATCTATGGAAAAAGACTGGATTATCTTGGAAATGCGCGATGTTTAGGGTGTAATAAACTACAAACTACAGTGTGTAGAAACAAACTCCTTTTTCCATGTTGGACTACAAGTAGTGTCTGTCAAATGAGCCACACCATTGTCTCCACAGCTATAATACAGAACACACACACAGCTCTGCAAACATCGTGAAACACCGCGGAAAGGGCCATTTTAATCTGGCCTGAAGCGGCAGAGATACGGAAAGCGTATGGCGATGAATGAGTTAAACCAGCTCAGAATCTAAAACCTAAATATGTAATAACATTAACATTAACAAGTGGAGAACCGTAGTCACAAATAATGGACAGACTAAGACCAAGGCAGTATATATCAGACAGTACATATCAGACAGTATAATGTATATCAGGCAGTATATATCAGACTGTATATAACAATGTATCTCCAATATACAATATTAAGCCCTGGCTTAATAACTTTGAGTGGCATTTGGAGATATCAAGGCCACCTAGAAGCATGGGGCCCTTCCAGGTCCCTGCTAGGGCCTGCAGGGCCCTCCTATTGTAGCTAGTGTCCATCCATCAGCACATGCCCTAATATTATTCAACCGGCTGCGAACAGATGGCTGGGTTAGACTGACTCATTTCAGGGGCTCCCCGGCGCAGGCTTTCAGCTTGTCATAAATCTGAGGATGGACTTTGATGAGCCGAGACCCTCCACCTGTCCTGTCTAGGCTCCCGCAGACAGCCCTCGCCTGGCGGATGACCGTGAGATAAGGTGAGGTGGTTGGACAGGTTTCTAATCTCACACCTGGCTTATTGGTAGGAGAGGCGACTGAGATTCCCCATAGCAGACATGCATCACATAGCTAAGCTAATGGAGACACGGCTGTCTTCAGAGCAGCCCGGATTCACCCACGGTCAAGGAGAGACCTCTAGTGGCTATAGATGCTTTATAGGAAATGCAGGTTGAAAATACCCTCAAAGACATAAACTGTACCAGTAATGATATTTAAAAAAGAAAAACAATATATACAAATGATATTTGATTTCATAGATTGGATCAAAAAGGGTTATTACTACAGATGGCGCCTATTACCTGTGATAGTTTCATCTGCATGTTGGCGAACACATGCAGGAAGCCCACCACTGCGTCCCACAGCCTGCTGTGAGCCAGACTCTGCTGGTTCCCGATGCAGGGACCCTGGGCCAGACCGAGTAGAACAGAGAAGGAACAGACAGAACAGGAACAGAGCAAAAATCTGTATTTCATAGTTGTGATCACAGACAATACGCACCCATACCAACTGCATAGGGAGTGCTGTTGAAACCTGCGGGTGGAACGCAGTGTGGTACTATACCTGTATGTACTCAGTTAAAGAGTTGAAGATCTGTTTGGCCACGGCTAGAGCTTTGGAGAAGTTCCTCTGACCAGCCTCGTCCATCACGTCTTTACCAGAGTAGTACCAGTAGAAATCACTGATGGACTCCTGGTACAACAAGAGATGAGAGACGTTGCGTGAATAAAATCAAACATGCATAATACAGTGTACCATCTTGTGTGAATCTCATGCATCAAGTACTGTGTGACAAATTCTATATCACCTGGAGTCTTAGCAAATAGTCCACAGTGCTGATGATGATATTGACTGTGGTCGTGTTCCCCGTCTGAGTTCTCAGGAAATTCTGGAAATCTGAATAGAAGGGGAGTGTAAAATGGAAAACGTTGAAATAATTAGTAGCAGAGGATCCAGAGAAGATCTGTTCAAAAAGTTTACCAATTGAAAAGTAGTTTTTTGAGGTAATATTGCTCGGAGGCACGCGGGTGGGAGTAACACCGCACGGGGGTTACTTGGGTGAGGTGAATAATGGGGATGTCCCGCCTACCATTATTGTGACCCTCACAGAGCAGCTGCAGGAACCTAAAGAGATCCTTAGTGAACTCGTCGTTCAGCAGCACCTTGGAACCTGGGGACAGGAGATGACATTGACAACTGCCCCTATTGGCTGTGAGGAGGTCAGACCCCACCCCCCCCCCCCCCCCCCGCCCCACACACACACACACTTCATTGTATATAAAGTTTATAAACACAAGGACCATGGCTTGCAAACTGTCACTTCCAAAGTGGCCGTTTATTTCTCAAGCTCCATTAGGGAAACTATGAACTGTATGGAGGAGGTGCTCGGATGCACCCATACATTGCATAGTTTCATACAAATGACAGTAATAGGAATAAAACTGAGCTTGTTTCATACAAAAACCAAACTTTTTATTTTATTCTTATTGCACACTCCTTCCAAAGACTACTTGAGTTAGTATCATCGACATTAAAGATACACATACCCAGAGCCCACACAAAACAACAAGCACTAATTTCTTATACAAGGTGGGAGGGAGAGAGTAAGAGTCAGTTTGGGGGGGGGGGGGGGGGATGGATTCTACACATCTGTCCGGATGTGATAGGAGCATGCATGTGTTCCTTCAGTCCAGCACGGCAGGGGGTTATAATTGCATTCAAGACAAGGGAGGAGGAGGAGGAGGAGGAGGAGGAGGAGGAGGAGGAGGAGGAGGAGGAGGAGGAGGGAGGTGGACGAAGAGCAATCAGGATGAAGGCACTGCGTAAAAAAGGACGAGTAGAATCTAAACCATGTATTTACCCCGCTCACTCACGTTGACTGCGACCGATGAGTTAAAAACATGATCAGAAGAACAAAGAAAGCAGACATAAGCAAAGGAGAAGACATTGAATTTCAATCAGAAGAAGTAGGAACACGAGAGAACGATATCTCTACTGTAAAACTCTAGGAAATAGTTCTACTTTATATGATATATATGTATATAGATAATTGACATCACTCGAGGACACCGACATGCTCATAGAGTATTAATAGAAGTGTAAATCAGGCACAGCCTGCACGCTAGGGCAGGTGTTCAGACTGGCGGTGAGAAACGGTACAGGACTAAACAGTCACCATCACTTATGCCTGAGCTCACGAGGTGAGCATGAGGAGGAACATATCCACATACTGTATGTACCCCCATCAGATCGAATAGCTTCTGTAGACTTTATGTGGGTTTTGTGATGTCTTTATTATCGTTGAGGTGTAGCTGTGAGCGGTGTTGTGTATTAGTAGACAAGACAACGCCCAGACAGGGCTGAGACATACAGTAGTACAGGTTGGCCTGCGTGATGAACACACACATAGACAATGATGGCGGCGCACAAGTGACACTAGCCCGATCTCGCTTAAGATATGTAAATAACGTACTCATCGACCACAGGAAAAAGGCACATATTGTACGTTATGTTATAGCCACAAGTATTATATTGATGTTAAGGAAATGTACAATGTGTACATATTGCAAATAAGTAATATATTGACATAATTACGTATTTACAAATAAGTACATAGATTACATTATATATTGCTGTGTTTGTATCAGGGTGGGTGGCTTAGTCTAGTGGTGAGAGCACGTGCCCACAACCACAAGCATCGTTAGTTCAACTCCCAGTCAAGCTGTTTGTTTTGGACGTTCACCGATTTACAAAATGTAAATATATTACTTATACAATAAGTAAATATATTACTTATGGCTATAACATAACGTACATTATGTACCCTTTTTCCTGTGGTCGATTGGTACTTTAGCTATGTTTTCTGATGAGACCGTGTTGGTGACACACAAGGTGACATGAAGATGGGCTTATCCGTCAACAAACCAAAGAGCGAATGTGTCGTCAAGCTGTGTCTTTCAGCCAATTAAAAAGGGCTTTTTTCAGGGACAACAACAGCATGGGCCAGTGGGAGGGACACCGTGTCACTACAACGTGTTCAAGTGTTCTGTACTTTTGACTGGGGGGTTTCACTATATAACAGGGACTGGTCGGAAAGTCTTGGTTGTTGCTGTGAGAAATTAAACTGGGAATGTGTAAACACTACCTTCTCTATTTCATGTTCACTCTCAAGTAATGCATACACCTTTAATCAGAGCAGTCCGTTATGGATCAGCCTTGTAACAACAATGTAAGTATCAATGAACGGGTTTGTAAAAAGTAGGCCGATTAACCTGCTCTCAAAACTGATTATTTGTCTGTAGGCCTACAGCCCTTTTAGCACAATGGCACATGATACAAAGCTGAACACATGGCTCATCATGCTATAGTCAGGATCATAAATAATCTAAATTGAAACCACTTGTATGCATCCGTTTCTTTTTCGTACTACTTTTAGGTCACAAAGGCCTAATCTTCATCTTTCTTTGTATCGATTTCATCAAGAACAGTGAGCTAATTGACCTATCTCAAACCCTGCCCTCTTTTCTTGATCCTCCAATCACAACTCTTGATTGGAGGATCAAGAGAAGGTCAACTGATCACCAATGTTGGGTTGGAAGGAAAACAAGTGGGACCATCTCTTGTTTGCTCTCCTGACTTACTTGATCCTTCCTCCGTCACCATCCCCAGACCCTCCGCCTTGTTCTGCCTTTCAAAAGCATTCAAGTCCAGCACGCTGACAGGGAAGGAGGAGACAAAATTACTTCCGTCAATAATGTATTTCAGGGAATGTTTTTGTTTTGAGTAAATAGTCTCAAAAACAAGTTGGAGATGAAAGTGTGTATGTGACGCCTCCATTACCTGCACGACATCATCAGCTCGGTTAAACTCTTGAAAAATCCAACATCTCTTTTTTCCTTCAGGTAGTCCAGCATTTTCTGCATCAAGCCAAAAGTACAGTAGATAATGTGATAATGTGACAAGCCAAAAGTACAGTAAATAATGTGATAATGTAACGGGCCAAAAGTACAGTAAATAATGTGATAGGCCAAAAGTACAGTAAATAATGTGATAATCTAACAGGCCAAAAGTACAGTAAATAAGGTGATAATGTGACAAGCCAAAAGAACAGTGTGATAATGACATTGACACAATATAGGCCTACAAACTCTGTTATGCGAGAACAGAGCTGTGTACCTGCTGGACCAGTATGTTCCCCCCATTCAGAATGGAGATGCCCAGCTTGAGGGTGAAGGTCACCATAGGACCAAGCCGCCCTGAGGGGGAGAAATCCCACACGTACTGTTATATTCATATACACCAATATCCCTGTAGTATTCAGAAAACTTCAGTATTACGTTTTTGAGTTATCTCATTTGAACATAATGCCCTGTTTACAACAACCTGGACAAGCTCTGATCCCGATTATGAGAAATCTGAACGAGCTAACTAGGAAATACCATTATAAGCTGAAACACCATTATGAGCTAGAACACATAGGCCTGTTTACTGGTGGTTTTTGTAGTCTGCATTGCCTCAGTCACTGTGCATTAATGATAGTTAAGATTCAATATGAGATATATACAAGATGTCCTCTTTATTCAGGTATACAGGGAGGCCTATTTATAATTGGGGTATGAGAAGAAGCATACAAAACTGATTAAGCGCTTACTTGGTGAATACTTTTTATGTATTTGTATGTGAGGGCGGTGAGTGTTGTTGCCTTACCCTTGCTGGCGCTGATCATTTGAAGCACCATCTCAGCAGCCCCTCGGTCGTGTAGTCTGGCTTGCTGGTACAAAGTCTTCTGTTTCTCCATCTCCTTTTCCTGAAGGACAAACATAATATGCAAATGTTGTTTTACACAGTACGGTTCCCGGAGCGAAGTCACCCAGACGCCTAGAGACGGATTCAACTGTTATTCCTTAAAGTAGCACCTCAAATGTTTTCTCTTTCCCTTCCTCTTCTTCCTCCTCTTCACCTTCTTCACAACTCTAAGAGAAAACAGAAGTGATGAGGTGTTAAGCTTGGCCACACAGCCAATACTTTCATTGTCAACAAATGAAGAGGAATGTAAGAACGAAGTACCTTTGCCATCATGTCTGCGTAGGCGATATACAAGGGATCCTCTTCTAAACAACTAAAGTAGAAGAGCAAGGTGTGTGTTTAGCGCATTGAAAAGCAAAACATCAACCTGCACAATCTGACGTTTTTTCTTTTTTTAATATGGCAATCTACCCGAGCAGCATGCCTAAGGAAGAATGTGACAGTTTGAGTATCTCTCCTGGTGTGTGAAAAAATGCAGCAGTCATTTGGTTTAATGTGACAGTTTATTAGCCAAGAGACAGGCCAGAAATATTACCCAGCACAGATGGAGCCCGCATTGAGGGTGCCAGGTGTACAGGTGCTTGTGCTCACTGCTTACCTGCACTCAGTGAGGGCATTGTGACTGAAATGCAGAATGAGCTGGTGAAGAGGGTCCGGCTGCATATCCACCTCCTCCTCTTCCTCCTCCTCCGCCTTAGGTTGGGTTTTCTGGACACAAGTCCATGGATGTTAGAGCACATCATTCTCAAGAGCAATTAGCCTCTCAGGATAAGCTGTACGCTCTCTGTGCAAGAGTACACAAATGTGGTGTAGCGTGGATTCTAGTAAAGGTCAAGAATCGCTATGACATGTTGTATACAGAGGCCGCCATTAAGCAGGGGCCTCTGCAACACGACACATCAACACAACACATTGTACAATGTAAGGATAAAGGTTGGCTCAAAGTTGAAATACAGACATTTTACTATCCATTTTCATTTGATGTTTATTTGAGAAGTTTCAGTTGGGTTTAAGATGCCTCCACAGCACTGCTCTCCCTCGAGTCACTAATGATCTACTACTTACTGCCAATGCTGGGTCTCCAGCTTAATCCTAATTTACATCTCAGCAAGGCAACTGATTGATTGATTTGATTGTGGATTAGAGACATCATCCAAAGGATAAAAACATGATCAAATGATACAGTTCACCACTCAATTTGAATTAAGGCCTAAAAAGGTGGGTTGGCACTTAATTGGTTCAAACTGTACTAATGTTTCTGATGTTAAGGGGAACGTGTCATCAGCTCATCTTGTCTGCGGTGTTCCCCAAGGATACATTTAGGCCCCATATTGTTCTCAATTAATATGGTCTCTCAAGGTCACATAATTCACAAGCACAATATCCCCTTCCATTGCTGTGCAGATTTTACACAGCTGTGCAGAATAAAAAGTATTGATACCATCAGCTTAACACGCATCAGGGATTGCCTTTCAGATATGAAATGCTGAATGTCCCAGAATCTTCTCCAACTTAATGAAAACCAATCTGAGATTGTTTATTTGGAACACCCAACTCCATTAATCAGTTCTCAGCATAACCTTGGTAGTCGGTCAGCCAATGTAAAGCGTACTTGAACTTCTAAAATGTGTATTCTATCCATTCAATGTTATCCATAAAAAAGTGATGTGATCTGCTTGAAAGGGGCAATCATTATTTTTGGACAGTATTTTTCACATAGTCAAAATCATGACCACCTACCATCAGGTCTCATTGAGTCGAGATGTTCAATCAACCCTGTGCTGCCAGCAGCCAGTCTGTTGTTATTCCATAATTTATTTGTATTTGTTGACAAAACCCAGACCGTGCTATAGCTTTGTCTATTTTATAAACCTATGCATATAAAAAGTATGTTTCTCAGCAAATATCTTAATTACATCTAATAAAACTCTTGACTTGAATGTGCTGTCAGCCATTTTCCACCTTGTTTAAACAACCAGGAAATGTTGTATGTTGTAGTTGAAATCTAGTAATCCATGCACAAATTTTTTCCCCCCAGCAAGTATCTTAGTTATAACAAGATTGTTCCAGTAAGGCAGTGTTATTGTTTATACGTGATTATACGTATTTACAATGATCACAAGACAACGCTTTTGAGGCTTTCGTTTTGGGAGAAGGGGTGCTGTGTTTAAAATGGCTCATTGTTTCCCTCTAGTGGTTTGTTTGGATTTTCTTTTATTGAATGTACTTTTCTTTGTGTTTTAATTTAGTTTTGTGGAGTGTTTTGTAACTGAGTTTTGAAAAGTGCTCTAATAATAATAATAATTATTATTGCCACCTTACTGCACAGTACAGCACTTACCTTAGAAGCAACAGGGTCGCCTGAATACTTTAGACAACAAATGTTTGTTTCCGCGTCTCTGATTGGCCAGGTAATTTCTGGTCATGTGACATGTAGGCCCAATCGTAGGACCGCAAGTGTCTACACTGGTTAAGCTTAGGCGCTCTTTCGAAGTTGGTTAAGGTTAGAGTTTGTCTTAGAGCACGGCGATAGAACGCCTGCCCTTCTTTCGACGGTTAAGCTTAGGCACTCTTTCGAAGTTGGTTAAGGTTAGAGTTTGTCTTAGAGCACGGCGATAAAACGCCAGGTAGTTTGCAGGCTGTTAGACCCGGAAATAGGCGCAGAACTTGCTGTCCCACGATTGGCGCACACGTCACATGACCTGGCCAATCAGAGCGCAAAACTCACACGCGGAAACAAACATTTGTTGTCGAAAGTATTCACGCAACAGGGTCACTAGGCCAACAGAGGCATTTAATTAAGGGTGATGATATGCGGAATGGAAAATAAAACTGCAGTCTGGCTAGCAGCGGGATATGATATTGTTAATATGACGTGCAGACAATGAAGCACAAACACAGGGGCATATAAACACATACACATGCAAACAAAAACACACAGACACGCTCACATGCCAGGCAGATACATGGGTACATGGTCAACAGCCATAAAGGGAGGAGGATGGATTTAAGCATGACTCTCCATGAGCCCAGTCTACCACTTTATCTCGCTTAAGAATTTCCCCTGAATTTCCCCAAGGGGATCGATAAAGGTATATCTTATCTTGTCTTAAGAAACCTCTCCAACAGTGACGTGGTACTCGAGATGTCCTACCTCTTCAGATCACAAGAGAGCATTGGCCGTCTATTCAAATAGCATTTCATCGAGGCTGCAACAATTGGAATCACTATCGTGGTCTCTTGTGGGCTGTAATGGTCGACGTAATGTTTTTGAAGAATTTCTGTCAGATTGTACAGGAAGCAGCTAATGTAATGCTGCTGCTTTCAGTACAAGAAATTCCTCAAATTGCACAATGGTGAACATTTTGGAAAGACACTCCAGCTTTCGCAAATTTCACCGGTAAGCCGTAGCATCGCGGGACGATGCTCTCTTACCCCAGTGGGATGGGAGGGTGACAGTACTGCTCTACAAAGGCAATACGCTGTAACTTCAGTTGTTATAGTTTGCCTTTGTAGGCCAGTACTGATAAAATGGTATATTATACATACACATGTAGAGGGATACAGATGTAGTGGTATTCAAACACATGTAGAGGGGTACAGATGTGGTGGTATTCAAACACATGTCGAGGGGTACAGATGTAGTGGTATTCAAACACATGTAGAGGGGTACAGATGTAGTGGTATTCAAACACATGTAGAGGGGTACAGATGTAGTGGTATTCAAACACATGTAGAGGGGTACAGATGTAGTGGTATTCAAACACATGTAGAGGGGTACAGATGTAGTGGTATTCAAACACATGTAGAGGGGTACAGATGTGGTGGTATTCAAACACATGTCGAGGGGTACAGATGTAGTGGTATTCAAACACATGTAATGGGGTACAGATGTAGTGGTATTCAAACACATGTAATGGGGTACAGATGTAGTGGTATTCAAACACATGTAGAGGGTACAGATATAGTGGTATTCAAACACATGTAGAGAGTACAGATATAGTGGTACAGAAATACACATGTAGAGGGGTACAGATATAGTGGTACAAAAATACACATGTAGAGGGGTACTCTGCTGTACAAAGGAAGTACAACGTTACTGCTCTTAGGGCTAGATCCACAAAGAATGGATTGCACGGAGCAAGTTGCACCCTTACTTAAAATTCATTATGAATTGAAAATGGGCGACCCTGATGTAAACAAGACGAAAGTCTTTCTCTGGTCTGCATCCCCTTAACAATTGTGTGTATTGAGCCATACTGTATTGTACCCATTCTGCAATCTGTTAATAAAATCTTCATTCAATCAATCAATCTGCACGGTGATTGATTGAATGCAAATTTTATTAACAGATTGCAGAATGGGTACAATACAGTATGGCTCAATACACACAATTGTTAAGGGGATGCAGACCAGAGAAAGACTTTCGTCTTGTTTACATCAGGGTCCCCCATTTTCAATTCATAATGAATTTTAAGTAAGGGTGCAACTTGCTCCGTGCAATCCATTCTTTGTGGATCTAGCCCGCCTTTGTACGGCAGAGTACAATGAACAGCTGGGCTTGGCACCGACATCAGTGGCGATGCCGTGCGTTGCTCACAGTGGGTGTACACATGTTGGCACGGAAGGGGAGCACAACATGGAAGACTTGACAGTGACCCGATGGTGCATCTGCGGGCACGGTGCTGTCGGAGAACAGGAGAGCGGTAAGGGGTCGAGCCCCCCCCCACCCCTCCGTCACGCACGGGACATGGGTTCCTACGTAAACAAGGACGCGGGAGGAGACGAGTACTTACGGCCAGGTCCTGCACTAGCCTCTCCTCAAAAGAATACTCCTCTGTCTCTATCCATATTCTCTGATAGGCCAGGAGGAAGAGGTTAATTGAGCGATGCCTGGGGAGGGGGCGAGAGGAGATCAGCCTGGGTTAGAGGAGAGCAGGAGAGGAGGGACGAGGTCCACTATAAGAGAAGCTAACGGCTAATAGCGGTTAGTAGTACAGGCCATAGATATATATAACTAGATGGTGCAAGGCGGAGTCTCCAGCGTAGTTCACCGCCGGCCATCTTGTCACAGGCAGCACGCCCACTCATAACATGAATGTCTATGGTGCATGTACTATTGAAATAACAATAGCTTGCTCAATTTTCAACCGATTTACAAACGGTTTGGTTTATTACAAATGTAATAAACGGATGCTTGGACATCATTGAAAATATCCATATGAAAGTCCATTATAAGTATGCAGTATGATAACTACATCTCTGAGGTTTATAACAAACGTTATAATAAAAAAAAAAATTAGCAAGCTATGGTTATTTCAATAGTACATGCACCATAGACATTCATGTTATGAGTGGGCGTGCTGCCTGTGGCAAGATGGCCGCCATGTGGCAATGTCGGTCTCCATTGGCCAGCAGCACGGGTGAGTCATCTAGCCTTTATATATGTCTATGGTACAGGCCACTGGCACATCCAACTGGTCACCCTGGGACCAAACTGTTGTGTAAGTTAAAACATTTATGTAGACTGTGATCAAAGACTCTGGGATATCGCCCTCTGCTTGTCCCAAAGTAATGAACCATGACCCGAAGAGACGCTTAAGACGAAGAACTGAATGAGTCTGTTTTGAAATTTGTATTTACAGTCGTCCAAAACTCTTGAATGTATCTGAATGTGATACAGCACATCACCTGGAAGTTCTCAACCTCTACTTATGCTACTTTCAAACTTGTAAATGGATTCAAATACATATGAGTAAAAGGTTGTACGGTCGCTATGGTTGCACTGACCCCACAGCTCGTGGGTCTACTGGACCGCTGGACCATTGGAGATGCCAGTGGGAACACTTGGAATGAGAGTGAGCGCTTTGCGTCAGCACAGACCTCAGCTGGAGGAGGGCGCGGGGTTGGGTTAAGACATGATGGTGAGTGGGTCACAAACATTGGCTCAGCGCTACATTACCGTCAGCATGGAGAGCAGACTGCCATAGTCTGTGTTCTCATGCATCTCCTCCAGCCAAAGGTGTCGGTAGGCATTCAGGAAGTAATTATTATTTTTGTGCCTGAGGGGGACGAGGCACAGTATATACAGTGTGACATTCAGGAGACAGAAGAGAAGACTAGAGATTAAGTAGAGACAGCAAGAGACAAGAAAATTATAGAGGCAGGGTTTTCAAACCACCACACATACTAGACAAAAAAAGGTTTGCGTGTTAAGAGTGAGTTAGTGTAAACATTTGCCAGGGGAGAAACTGTACAGTACGCAGTCGTCAGCATATAGCAAAGAAATAATCATCTTTCAATTACTCGATTACTTGAATATTTAGGACTGTATTCTGGCTGCTGTGTCATGTTCCGCAAGACCCGACAACAACTTTACTCGCCCAATGTGCTATCCTGTCAGGTGGGCAGGGTTGGGTCAAATTGGGGGGGGGGGGGGGGGGGGGGGGGTCAGAAGTTTAGGTGTGGATTATGATGCGAGGGGTCTAGATTGGATAAAGGGGACCCAGACTGTCCTACTGAGCACTCGGGGTGGGGGTTGAAAATTGTAATCAAACTTCCTTGACAATGTAGTTATAATCTAATTACATTTTCCCGAATGTAATCTGGGCTGATTAGAGTTACTTATTTTCATAATCTGATTACGTAATCCCGATTACGTGCAGGCAGTTACTACCCAACCCTGCGGACAGTGTCGTCGTCTGTGCGCACATTAAAGATGGCCGCCCCCAAGTTGGGATCCGTAATTGTTTTTCTCCCTGCCGTCAGTCTCTGCCTGGCTTCCTGTGATTGAGTTACAGAGCACTGAGGCGTGAAATTGCTAGTGTCCTTTTTTCCTTGATAACAGCTGCGGGCAAGACATTTGTTCTACAGATTGGGGGGAGGGAAGCTGCACATTAATACAGGTTCACAGTCCGGGAAAAGATGAATGGGAGTCGCGAGGCAGAGGGACGGAGAGTGAGTGTGTGTGTGTGTGTGTGTGTGTGTGTGTGTGTGTGTGTGTGTGTGTGTGTGTGTGTGTGTGTGTGTGTGTGTGTGTGTGTGTGTGTGTGTGTGTGTGTGTGTGTGTGTGTGTGTGTGTGTGTGTGTGTGTGTGTGTGTGTGTGTGTGTGTGTGTGTGTGTGTGTGTGTGTGTGTGTGTGTGTGTGCATGTGTGTGTATTTGTGCCTATAGCAGAATGACGATACATGCTACACAACTTGTTGTTGTCTACTAGAACTAACAAAAAGGAAGCTTAGGGAGTCGATAGTGCCAGTGTTTGTTTGCCAGTGTCCTCTAGGGCACTGGTTCTCAAGAGGGGGGTTCCAGCTAAATGGGGAATAGTTTAATTTCAATAATATTTCATTCACTATAAGTTACTACAGTGAGATAATGTATACAAGTGACTATTCTGCTCTCTCCTCTGTTATGTATATCCACCTACAGTATAGACACTTGTGGAGTGTCTGGATTAAATCATATGTGACATCAAATATCTAGTCAGATGGGGGCCCCTGGGACAAGATCTTGTCAAATGGGGCTCCTTGGCCAATTCAGTATCCATTTGGGGGTCCTTGACGTGAAAAAGATCAAAGGCTCATTCACATCTAATGAGACCACGCAGCACCTCAACCACAGGACCATTTGTGTGACATCTTGCTGTGAGCTTTTTAACCACATCAATCCCTCGTCCTCCACTGTGAGTGTGATTCGCCAACTGCAGCGTGGGGAGGGATTGCATCACAGCAAAGCTTGACTCAACTTTCTCGCGGAACGCAGCCTAAACCAAACTACCGCCATTCAAAAGAAAGGGAAACAGGCATTTCTCTCCGCTTTGTATGATTAGATGTGAATGAGCCCTGGGGATGTTTAGTACCAGAAAGTCCAAGTAAGTCTGGGACAGACAAAAGAGGAAGGAGAGCGTGGCAGCTGTAATACAGTATCACAAAGAAGACGCAGTTGCGCACAACTCTGATGTCAACGCCGGTGAGGTTTAATGAAACACCTGGCATCGGAAGTTACGAGCGAGCTAACGTATCTGTTTCAGTAGTTACTATTAAGGATGCTCGATATTGGCTTTTTTACCGATACCGATATACCGATATTGTCCAACTCTTAATTTCCGATACCGATATCAACCGATATCAACCGATACCGATATATGCAGGGTTTACCCCCCCCCCCCCCAAAAAATGAAATAATTTCAGGTAATTAACATTACATATCTCTTGTTGTGGAATTAACACAACATTATGCATACTTTTGACAATAAATAAAATCAGAATTTGTTCTTACTTGCTTGCCTGGGTAAATAAAGGTTATAGAAATGTAAAAGAATTATAATAATAAAAAAAAAATATATTTTTTTGAAAACCGATACCGATATTTTCCGATATCACATTTTAATGCCGATATCGGCCCATAATATCGGTAGGCCGATAATATCGGACATCCCTAGTTACTATTTTTTTTTATTATCTACTTTTTCTCCCATTTTCAATTTTTCTCCCATCCCAATTTCGTATCGTCCAATTCTACCCTCCCCTGTCTCGAACGCTGTTAGGCCATGCCTCCCACAAGCCGGCTGCAATGTAGACGAAGCCTTACATCACGTGTCCCCTCCGGTACTCGAGGAAGCAGCCGTCGCATCTTTTCACCTGCACAGCGCGATCTCTCAGCGTTGGGGGTCTGTGTGGGAGCCGCCCCCGTCGCTTTCTGATTCTGCTGCGCAGGCGCACCAACCGACCTGTAGGAGTCGCTGTCCACAACGTCCGATCCCCACCCACCAGCTTCCCACCCCCTAATACTGCCAATTGTATTAGTATGAACGACCAGCCAAGCTGATAGCAATGCGGAGAGCTGGGCTCGAACCCAGCGTATCCTGCATTGGTGGTGAGCGCCTTGCCCACTGCACCACCTAGCCGCCTATCCCTAGTTACTATTAAACTCTCCTGGCCGGCGTTTCGCCGTCCGCACTGATACCTTGGCAGGTTGTAGAGAGGAGCCATGCGGAAACAGGCCACCACCGCTCGCTTCCTCTGTTTGGACAGAAGCTTCTGCCAAACACACTTCTTGGATCTCAATGGCTGTTCCACCTGGACGGAGAAATAAACACTACTTTACTTTTCATATACACTTATATACCATACTTTGATGTTCACAGTAAAATTCTGTGGCATTTACGTGCCATGCTTCATCCAGAACAAATTTAAATTGAGTGTACAGAGCAAAGAAACGTCTAAAGCATCTAAACTAGGGATGCTCGATATTGGCTTTTTTACCGATACCGTTATACCGATACCGTCCAACTCTTAATTTCCGATACCAATATCAACCGATACCGATATATGCAGAGCCCCCGCCCCCCCAAAAAACGGAATAATTTCACGTAATTACTCTTATCGTGGAATTAACACAACATTATGCATACTTTTGACAATAAATAAAATCAGAATTAGTTCTTACTTGCTTGCCTGGGTAAATAAAGGTTAAATAAATGTAAAAAAAAAAGAAAAAAAAATTTAAAACCGATAATTTTCGATATCACATTTTAATGCCAATATCGGACATCCCTAATCTAAACCGCAGATAGCTTCTTAGTGATACTGACCTGCTCCAGGTTGAAGACAGCGGCGGAGATGCTCTGAACGCGGCTCACCGTCTTCTCGGGGTCTGGAGGCCCCTCGTTCCTCACCACCACGTCCTTGTACAGGTTCAACTGCCACCGGACGGCTGGGTCATCTGACTGAGAGAGAAGTCGATAGAAGTCAAATATAGAGAGATGATCACGCTTTATAATCACAATAAGAGTCATTCTGACTGGCTCACCTTTTCTTGAAGGTGCAGATTCTGCCGTAAATGTTCCTTGACCTCTTCATCTGTGTCTTTCTATTGAACCACAAGAATCAGAATCAAGTTTATTTATTATTATCCTTTTACAGTATAGAGGAGTGAAAATCTTTGTTTCTCAGATCCTCTCCCTCGCAGGATAACACAAAGTAGTACAAAAGAAGCAATAAAAACAGTATGACAGAGTTGAGGTACGAGGAAATGATTGACCTACAGTATGACCCCATGCCCCCATGTGTGCCCAAATGCATTGGTGGCTTTAAAACGTTGCCATATAATATCAAGAAGAGTTCTCGCACCCAGGGCGGCTAAGTGGCGCAGTGGGCAAGGCGCTCGCCACTAACGCAGGAGATGCTGGTTTCGATGTGGTGTGTGTGTGTGTGTGTGTGTGTGTGTGTGTGTGTGTGTGTGTGTGTGTGTGTGTGTGTGTGTGTGTGTGTCTGTGTGTGTCTGTGTGTGTGTGTGTGTGTGTGTGTGTGGAATGAAAGTTGTACGTGTTTTGATTGATTTGTTTCCCTTGATTTTTGCCTCGTCTTGTTGTCTGTGTGATTTTATATGTTTTATCTATGCATATTTCTGTATGTACACTCGACGTGACTGTAAATGAGGGAAACCTCAGTCGCCTTTCGAGTTTAAAAGAACACGCCAACATTTTGGGTAATTGCTTATAGTCTTCTCCAGAGAGAGTAGAAAAAAGCAGGAAGCCGGACCAGCACTCTCAGGTTTTGACAGAGCCATTAACACTGAAGAAGGAACACCTGTTCTGAAACATGTCTGTTGTATCCGGCTGCGATTAAAATAGTCGAAACCTGAGAGTGCTGGTCCGGCTTCCTGCTTTTTTCTACTTATATCTTCGGGATTGCAGCACCCATTGTCAATTATTGTGAGCGCGGTCTAACTTGACTTTCTCCAGAGAGAGACAAGAAGATAGATACCAGTTTCCTCTCTGTGCGTTCAGTAGAAAGCTATCTGGCTGCACATTAGCCTAGCTTAGCACAATGAATGGAAGCGGACAGTGACAGGTAGCCTAGGCATTGTCCAACTAACACCTCTCCCAAAGGCTACCCGTCACTGTCCGCTTCCATTCATTGTGCTAAGCTAGGCTAACATGCAGCCAGATAGCTTTCTACTGAACGCACAGAGAGGAAACTGGTATCTATTTTCTTGTCTCTCTCTGGAGAAGAAGATAAGCGAATTACCCAAAATGTTGGCGTGTTCCTTTAAACAAAGGTTTGAAATTAAATGAAAGGTGCGTACTGTGTACTCACCAGGAGATAGCGGGTCTTGGCCAGGGAGATGAGCTCCTGGTCTCCGGGGGTACACATGTTGAGGCCGATGGGAAGCATCTTCTTCAGCGCCGCCACGATCAGCGACGTCTGGATGGAGTAGAACTCACCACGTCTTTTCTTGTGCTTCCTCTCCTGGTCCTGACCTCCAGACTGAAAACAACACGCGTTTACATTACCAACGCGCCGACTGATCCAACTTAAACGCAAACACATACTAAAAAGGAAACTTCCAAAAAGAAGCAGGACTATGAGCATGACTATTAGAAAGTCTGCCTCCGATTAATGATCACTTCCTTTTGAACTTTTTAAAGCGGACACCTTGACCCCGAGCGTCTCCAGAGCTAATTTCAAAGTGGGAGCACTGAGGGAACCTCTGGGGCCGTTTACTTTTCCAACACTGGCAAAAATCTGCAACCGGGCACTGAAGTGTTAGACTAGAGGTTTCCGAGAACTTATAGCTGTGAAGCGGATTCGGAGCTCACGTTTTTTCTTTTGCCTCCGTTCATGCAGCGAGATGAGGTCAAACTGCAAATGGAAGCAGCTGGCTCAGGGGAAATGCTGATGTTTGACTCTGCTGAGAGAGTCCACATTGAATGTATATTAACTAGGGCTGTCCCTGACTAAGGATTTGTATAGTCGACTTTGATTGGTAAAAATTTGCCGATAGTCGACTGGTAGTCGACTGAAGGCTTCTTGTCCTCTGCGAAAGCATGCAATTGGTCCACTGATGGATACATCTTGATATTTGTCTAGTCTAGTGTGTTCATTAGACATGTGAAATCCTCTTTCAGTGCCTCTGTGCCCGTTTTCTTAGGCAGTTAGCCTCTCTGGTATGCGCGCCATTAGCATTAGCCACACTTCTAGGCCTCTTTGCTTTTAGAAAGAATAATAATTTTTTTTAAACTTAAAAAGAAATCTTATTATTATTTGTTTGCATTCGACTAAGAGGTTGGCAGTCGACTACGGCTCCTTTCGATCGATTAGTCGACTATTCGACTAATCTGGGTCAGCCCTAATATTAACACTCGCATACACACACACACACACACACACACACACACACACACACACACACACACACACACACACACACACACACACACACACACACACACACACACACACACACACACACACACACACACACACACACACACACACACACACACACACACACACACACACACACACACACTTCCTCCTACATGGAAATATGGAGCAATAAAGATACAGAGCTGGTCTGAAGTCTGGCCTAAGCCGTCAGCCAAACACAGCAGTGTATAGTGATCCATCACCCGCCAACACCCCTGGTGACATGTGATCACGTGATTTGTCTTAGCAGAGCTGGGTTTCATTAGCAGAGATGGGCTGTATGGCAATGAGAAATGACGCTCATTATGATGTCAGACACAGGTGATGAATGAAGCGGAGGCCATGAAGGATCGGCTGATATGAACATGGGGGGTGGGGGGGCACGCTATTGGCCGCCCCGGGAACGGAGCGTAAATGAGCCAATAAGCCGGCAGGTAAGCAGCTCATGCACGCGTCACTCTACCTTTTTCTTAAAGGCCTGCGAGAGGGAGGGAGGGAGAGGACGCCAGGGGAGGAAGAAACACAGCAGGAGAGGACAATTACATGGTCGTCCAAATATTGACATGGCGGCTGTAATGACCGTCCTTTTGTTTCGTCTTTCAGGACCAAAACAAACACAGAGACAAACAATGAACAAATCCATTCCGATTGCAGGGGAATGTTTGCTGCGCAAATATTTGTTGTTTGTCTGTGTGGGATGAATGTTTGCTTTTTAGTATGTCACCATAGCACCCACAGAGAAACATGGGTGCTCGCACACACGCACGCACACACACACACACACACACACACACACACACACACACACACACACACACACACACACACACACACACACACACACACACACACACACACACACACACACACACACACACACACACACACACACACATACACACACACACGCAAGAACCATTCAAGTGATAAGAGACAGAACAAAAACACAATGCATCAGAGAGAAGAAAAAAAAATACATATTTTATACCTGGAGGAGAAGCTCAAACATTACCCAAAGGCCTGTTTAAACAATAATGTTTTTAGCTGATTTTTAAAAAATTCAACAGACGCTGCAGCTCTTAGGCCAAGAGGAAGGGCATTCCAGAGTCTAGGCGCTACAGATTGAAAGGCTCTGTCACCTTTGGTGATCAACCTGGTGCACGGAATGACCAACAGATCCTGGTCAGCTGTCCTGAGGGTCCTGCTGGGCACATATGGTTCCAGCAGGTCGGTTAAATATTCTGGTGCCTGGCCATGCAAAGCTCTAAAAGTGAGCACCAGGACCTTGAAATGTATTCTAAAATGTATAGGAAGCCAGTGCAAGGAGGCTAGAACTGGATGATGTGACACCTTCTGCTTGATCTGGTTAGCAGTCTTGCAGCAGTATTTTGGATGAACTGGAGGCGGTCTATGGATGATTTATTGAGGCAGGTGAGAACCAAATTGCAGTAGTCTAGACGAGAAAAAACGAAGGCATGGATAATCAACTCTAGGTCAGAATGGGAAACAATCGACCTGAGCTTAGCAATGTTCCTGAGATGGAAAAAACACCATGCACTTGATGTGAGTGTCGAGGTGCATGGCCTGATCAAAGTTTACACCAAGGTTCCTGAGGTTGGGGCTCACATTTGTTTCTAGGGACCCAAGGCAACCAGCCACCCTGGATGCAACGCCATCAGAGGCCACGATGAGCACCTCGGTTTTGGCCTCATTTAGCTGGAGGAAGTTGCTAGCTAACCAGGCCTTAACACTTTGAGTGCCAGCGACGAGATTTCTCGTTAGTTCATGCCAACCATTGAGTGCCAGCCGACGAGAAATCTCGTTTTTAATCGCTATTTTTTTTATTATCGATTTCCATTCATTTTTCATCAATATAGCCTCACGTTACCAGTGGATATCTGTCTGAGCTCGAACAGGGAAAATACCGCCCCCTATCGTCTCTCCAGATGGTACTGCACCCCATTGGATTGGATTGAATGAAACGCATGGGGAAAAAAGAGTCCGGATTCCACATTTTACTTGTCAGGCAAATAACCGGAGACGATCCCAGTCATCGCCCACCATCAGAACAGCGTGGAATATGTCTTTCGTGATCGATATTTGGAATGGCGATCAGGAATTGGAATAACCTTTTTGGGGAACATCTGATCTGAGGTAAGGAATCTATTTTACCAGTATTGGGATAATCAGAGCTGTTTTCACCTATATATCAACGTGTCCCATATGTGTGTGTGTGTGGCTGTGAGTGTGTGTAGCTGATCAGGAAAAAATATAATTGATTTTTCAGCCCGCTTCTATACTGTGCATAAGTACACATATACTATCGATAATCTAGCGTTTATTTGAAAACGATTCATAAATAGGTCAAAAAATTACAACGTGTTTTGTGTATTACAGTAAGGCGCGATACCTGCAGAATCTTTTTTTCTTTCTGAAAGTAAAAAAAAACAAGCGTTTTTCAAAATGGTATAAAACGAAAATTAACAGATTAAAAACAATCCGTTTCGACAATGTTGACTGCAAACAAGTCATTGATAAGCGACGGTCGTATTAGACACATATTTAATTTAAGATATAGTTTATGCGTTCACAAATGTGAGCGCTCTGTCATTGAATAGAGCGTTGGCACTCAACGGGGTAGGCCTATATAGGACTGGCACGGCCGGCACGGAAAGTGTTAATGGCCGACAGACACTCATTTAAAACAATAAAATTAGAATTAAAATCATCAGGGCAATCAGGGTTAAAAGAGCAATACAGCTGGATATCATCCGCATAAAGGTGGTAGGAGATGCCTTTAAAAGCGTTAATTTATTTAACCTTTATTTTACCAGGTAGTCACTTTAGATCAAAGATCTCTTTTTCGAGCAAGACCTGGCCAAAATGGCAGCAAAACAAAAACAAACATACAAATACACAAAACACAGACAGAGACATAAAAGGCAAATGTGTCCTAATGGGAGCAAATACAGTGAAAATAAAATCGGACCAAGTACCGAGCCCTGGGGGACCCCACAGGAAAGGGTAACAGACTCAGACACATGGGGGACTACTCCGACTGAGAAACATCTACCTGAGAGATAGGACTTAAACCACTCATGTGCACTCCCTGTGACACCCACCCAATCTCTGAGCCTATTTAGCAGAATGTTGTGATCCACAGTGTCAAATGCAACACTAAGATCCAGTAGCACTAAAATGGACATCATTAGATCATTGGATACTTTTAAAAGTGCAGTCTCCGTGGAGTGTTGCTTACGAAAACCCGACTGGAATTTGTCAAAAATGTGGTGTTCATAAATGTTAATTTGGAGATGGGCCGAGGCGTCCAGACTTAGCTTTTTTTAAAGCGGCTGAACGATTGCCTGTTTGAAATAGACAGGGACCTAGCCAGAGACCAAAGAGAAGTTTATGATGGAAAGCAGACTGGGACCAATAGTGGTGAAAACGTCCTTTAACAGAGAGGTTGGGATGGTGTCTAATGGGCTAGAGGAGGTTTTTGTGCTTCTCACTAGCTCTGTTAGGTCGTGGAGGGAAATGGGTGAGAAGGAATTCAGAGTAGACTGACTGTTAGGAGATAACGGTTGGATTGATGTGGAGGGTGTAATACCTGCCCTGACACTGGCAACCTTATTTACAAAAAATAGGTGAGGCTCAGTTGGGGATGCCCTGACAGCGATGAGGTGGGAAGTTCAGAGAGAGAGGTCAGAGGTCACCAAATCGAGTGTAAAGCTCCAGATTTATGAAATAAAGTTGATGTCTGGTGCAGCAGTGACACGAGGAGGCGGTACATACAGTATATTAGATTAAATTAAAATGTATTGTCATTATACAGCACAAGTACAGTACAATGAAAAGAAGTGTGGCATCCAACCAGACTGCAAATGTAACAGTACAGTGCGATAGCAATATACAATGTACAGGTGATTAAACTGGCGTATATATATAAAAATGAGTATAATGCTAATCAGATGTATATACAGTGTTATTGTATTATTATATATATATTATTATGTGCAATGATAGACTCTATCATAGTAAGTCATACTAGCCAGTGCTATAACTAGTAAGAGTAGGTAAGGAATATGTACAGATATACATATAGTAGCTAGCTACAGGTATGCAAAAAGGATTACATGCAGATAACAGATGTGGATACATATATATTTATATATATAAACAAAATAAGACTCGTGCACATCTAGTTGGACCCCGACTGGAGGTGCAGGTCAGCGCAAGAGAGATGTATAAAGCTAAAAGATGAAAACGAAGATCCAAAAGAAGGGGCCGCACATTCCTCAGGACTGATTTAGCTTGTTTATTTGTTTGGTGCACAACGCGTTTCGCTTCCGCTTCCTCAGGTGCTATGAGGGGCTCATACAGTACCAAGCATTTCACCATAAAGTACATGTATTGTATTGTGACAGCACCTGAGGAAGCGGAAGCGAAACGCGTTGTGCACCAAACAAATTTAAAAAAGCTAAATCAGTCCTGAGGAGTGTGCGGCCGCTTCTTTTGAAGGTTTTCATCTTTTAGCTTTATATATATATATATGGAATATACAGCATTATTGTACATGCTATCATACAGAGTTATATGGGTCATATGCAGGTATATAAATAGGTATATAAAAAGGAGTACTGTATATGCAGGTATATTCAGACAGTTGTGGATGAATATGGATACAGTAAATATAACTATATAAATATGGTATGTACATATATATATACCTTAGACATCTTGGTTTTGTTGTCCCCGGTCAGGAAGGACAGGTTGTTGATCTCATTCTGCACCACGAAGTTCTGCTCTTCCCTTTTAAAATTCTGAAGAGAAAAGAAAATGAGACATGAAGACATGTCTGCACTGTTATGAGCCTATTGCATGGTTTCTTAACCTCTGGGTCGGCCCCCAAAATGGGTGGCGGGTCTTGCTCCAGTGGGTCTTGTTCCAGTGGGTCTTGTTCCAGTAGGTCTTGCTTCAGTGGGTCTTGTTCCAGTGGGCCTTGTTCCAGTGGGTCTTGTTCCAGTGGGTCTTGCTTCAGTGGGTCTTGCTTCAGTGGGTCTTGTTCCAGTGGGTCTTGTTCCAGTTGGTCTTGTTCCAGTGGGTCTTGTTCCAGTGGGTCTTGTTCCAGTGGGTCTTGCTTCAGTGGGTCTTGTTCCAGTGGGTCTTGTTCCAGTGGGTCTTGTTCCAGTGGGTCTTGTTCCAGTGGGTCTTGTTCCAGTTGGTCTTGTTCCAGTGGGTCTTGTTCCAGTGGGTCTTGTTCCAGTTGGTCTTGTTCCAGTGGGCCTTGTTCCAGTGGGTCTTGTTCCAGTGGGTCTTGTTCCAGTGGGTCTTGTTCCAGTGGGTCTTGTTCCAGTGGGCCTTGTTCCAGTGGGTCTTGTTCCAGTGGGTCTTGTTCCAGTTGGTCTTGTTCCAGTGGGCCTTGTTCCAGTGGGTCTTGTTCCAGTGGGTCTTGTTCCAGTTGGTCTTGTTCCAGTGGGTCTTGTTCCAGTGGGTCTTGTTCCAGTGGGTCTTGTTCCAGTGGGTCTTGCTTCAGTGGGTCTTGCTTCAGTGGGTCTTGTTCCAGTGGGTCTTGTTCCAGTGGGTCTTGTTCCAGTGGGTCTTGCTTCAGTGGGTCTTACTTCAGTGGGTCTTACTTCAGTGGGTCTTGCTTCAGTGGGTCTTGTTCCAGTGGGTCTTGTTCCAGTGGGTCTTGCTTCAGTGGGTCTTGCTTCAGTGGGTCTTGTTCCAGTGGGTCTTGTTCCAGTGGGTCTTGTTCCAGTGGGTCTTGCTTCAGTGGGTCTTGCTTCAGTGGGTCTTGTTCCAGTGGGTCTTGTTCCAGTGGGTCTTGTTCCAGTGGGTCTTGTTCCAGTGGGTCTTGCTTCAGTGGGTCTTACTTCAGTGGGTCTTACTTCAGTGGGTCTTGCTTCAGTGGGTCTTGTTCCAGTGGGTCTTGTTCCAGTGGGTCTTGCTTCAGTGGGTCTTGTTCCAGTGGGTCTTGTTCCAGTGGGTCTTGTTCCAGTGGGTCTTGCTTCAGTGGGTCTTACTTCAGTGGGTCTTACTTCAGTGGGTCTTGCTTCAGTGGGTCTTGTTCCAGTGGGTCTTACTTCAGTGGGTCTTGCTTCAGTGGGTCTTGTTCCAGTGGGTCTTGTTCCAGTGGGTCTTGCTTCAGTGGGTCTCCACACGACAGTAGTAATGTATGTATGTATGTGACATGTTTCAATGAGCTTGGGTCCCAAAAAACTTTGAAACCATGGGCCTATTGACCCATCTCAAACCCCGCCCTCTTCTCTTGATCCTCCAATCCCGGCCGAAACAACAGTTGTGATTGGAGGATCAAGAAAAGAGGGCAGGGTTTGAGATCAAGTGTAAATATATAGTTCAGGGAGAACTCACATGTGATTTGCACCAGAGGATGAAGATCTCAGCCACCATTCTGAAGAGCTCGTTGGAGTCAGCATCTGGTACTTTCAGCCACCTGGACCTGTAACAGCAAGGTGAGAGGACTGAGATGAAAGAAAGACCCTGTATGGTTTCTACGCTTCTTGCCACAAACTATGTTGTTTAATTCTCCTCCATTCCAGCATACTGTAATTGTTGACAAAAGGAACCAAATTATATTCGACTCTACTGTACTTCTGATACTGTGACTTAGCATAATACCATACCATAGTATACTATACTGTACAATTTACCCTGTCTCCCTCTCATTGCTCCCTCAAGAGAACTCCATTACCTCAAGAGAACGCCATTACCTCAAGAGAACTCCATTACCCATCAGCCAGCAAGCTCACCTGTTGTTGTCCACATAGCGGATGAGCATTGGGTAGAAGGCATACAGGTCCCTGCAGAGTACAGCAAACTCGTCCAGGATGAGCAGCTCGGCCTCCTGGGTGTCTCCCTTACTGTCGGCCTTCAGCAGCTCTTCCTCGGCCACCACCTTCACCGTCTTCTTCTTCAGCTTCTCCAGGGTGGGCAGGAAGTGGCACTTCAGCAGGTCGGCCCGAGCCTTCCCGATGATGGGCTGCACATAGACTGATGCACACAACCAGGGAGCGATTGGAAGTTCAGAGTGTATACAGTATTATCACAGCCTGAGGAGCAATCAGGATGCTCAATGACTCTATGTAACAACCCATCATCTACACTCATTGCACACACATCCACATGCACACACTCCCTTTTAAACAGACACTCACCTTATTAACACTCACTTTAGACACTTTAACACTACATTATATGTACCTATTTATTAGAGAGATGTGCAATACATTCATACCTCATTTGCATTTGCACCTTACCTTAAAGTGTTTTACCTCATTGTCTGCATTTGTACCTCACTGTTTACTCATTTTTACTCACTGCACTTAGATTGTACTTAGGCTGTACTTTAGATTGTATATTGTATTGTATATTGTATATTCCTCTTTTACTTACTTTTTTACTTACTTTTTTACGGTATGAAGCACACTCGCAGGGGCTCATACAGAACCAAGCATTTCACCATAAAGTACATGTATTGTATTGTGACAACTAAAAAACAAACTTGAAACTTGATCTTAGGGAACATTCATACTTTACATTTATTTATATATATATAGCTTCATTAGATAACAGTACAGCACGGGATAATGACAGGAAACAAGAGAGAAAGAGAGAGAGAGAGAGAGAGAGAGCGAGAGAGAGAGAGATAGAGAGAGAGAGAGAGAGAGAGAGAGAGAGAATGGTTCTTGAACATAGACTGAACACCTACCCTGAAGTTGTAGAAATGGTCCAACTTCTCAACATTTCAACGGAGGCATCTTGATTAGAACTTTCATTCCAAGTCACATTCGATTCATCATGGCAGCGTCCGGTGAACAGAAAGACTCCGTTGAAATGTCGAGAAGTTGGGACTATTCGTTTTCTTGATTCAAAAATGAAACTGGTGACGATGGAATTAGAAAAATATATTATATAGAATATAGAAGCAGTTTCACCACTAGGGGTCAGGATCACATACTGTATGTGAAGAATCATTGAAAAGATAACACTGGTATCATTTTAACCACCATCACAGTTTGTGGTTCAGTGTAGCTCACTAACACTGCCAGTGTTTCCATTTCAATTCCCAAATGGAAAAATGTATGCAGTCATTCCATTATAAAGAACATTGTTGCTCAGCTGATAGAGTTGTGCCCTTCCTGATGGCTTGTCGTACAGAACTTGTAAGTCGCTTTGGATAAATGACTAAATGTAAATGTAAAGTGCTTTGTGTCCTATACTAGAATAGCACTATAGAAATGTCATTCGACAGTTTAAACTGGTGTGGTGTGATCCAGGCAATGTTATTCTTTAGTACTGATAGGGAAATCTACCAACACACTTATCTCTCTCTTTTTAACACACACATGCACAAACACACTACTGTATCTCTCCCTCTCTCTGTCTCTCTTAACATCTCACACACACAATCACATACACATAGCCTTCACTCCCAGACCTTTCTATCTACACACACTACCCCTCTTGCTCTCTATTGCTCTCTCTCTCTCTGTCTCTCTACACATCAACTTGTACACATATGCACACACACACAGCTGCCTCATAAGTACGTCATTATCCAGATATCTCTGTACATCATATTTATAATCCCAGATATCTCTGTACATCATCTATAATTCATATTATGTACACCAATGCTCCACTTGTTTTGTCTACTCTCCTGTATAAATACTTTGTTAGCTCAGCATGCTTTTAGAGATCTAGCCTATCTCTAATCTCTAATCTAGGTCTCTCGATGTTGCTACATGTCATTCTGTCAGTAAACTCTATCCTTAACACTTTCCGTGCCAGCAGGGGGAGCCAAAAATAGCGCTTGAGTGCCAGCGCTGTAGTCAATGGAGGGCGATCACATTTGCGAACGCATAAACTATATCTTAAATTATGGCTATGTGTCTAATACGCCCGTCGCTTATCAATGACTTGTTTGCAGTCAACATTGTCAAAACTGATTGTTTTTTAATCGGTTCATTTCCGTTTTATACCATTTTGAAAAACGCTCGTTTCTTGAAACTTCCAGAAAAAAAAAAGATTCTGCAGGAATCACGCTTTACTGTAATACACAAAACACAGTAATTTTTCGGCCTATTTATGAATCGTTTTCAAATAAATGCTAGATTATCGATAGTATATGTGTACTTATGCACGCTAGAGAAGCGGGCTGAAAAATCGATCTTATTTCCTGATCAGCACACACACACTCACAGCCACACACACACATATGGGACACGCTGATATATAGGTGAAAAGAGCTCTGATTATCCCAAGACTGGTAAAATAGATTCCTTACCTCAGATCAGATGTTCTCCAAAAAGATTATTCCAATTCATGATCGCCATTCCAAATATCGATCGTGTTTATTGATCCAACGCTGGGTACTGGAAATACCGATTCCACGCTGTTCTGAGGGTGGGCAATGAGTGCGATCATCTCCGGTTACATGGCTGACAAGTAAAATGTGGAATCCGGACTCTTTTTTTCCCATCCATTTCATTCAGTCCAATCCAATGGGGTGCAATACCATCCGGAGAGACGATAGGGGGCGGTATTTTCCCTGTTCGAGCTCAGACAGATCCCCACTGGTAACGTGAGGCTAGATTGATGAAAAATGAATGGAAATCGATAATAAAAAAAATATCGATTAAATAACGAGATTTCTCGTTCTTGGCACTCAACGCATGGCATGAACTAACGAGATTTCTCGTCGTTGGCACTCAAAGTGTTAACCCTTTCACTGCCGCACTACCAAACGGTTAACCCTTTCACCGCGACAATACACAGAAGGTTAACCCTTTCACTGCCACACAACAACAGGCGACCGTCGGTTGTGTGATAGTAAAGGGTTAACCTTCTGTCGTGTGGCAGTGAAAGGGTTAATCAAAGACTCTGTTGTCTGCCACCATGAATAATATCTGGTCAAAATATTTCACATCAAGTACCAAAAGCCAAAACAGTAACCAATGCCCACCTGCAATCCTCTTCATCCAGGAGGCCTCGTCGATGCCCAGGTTGCTGTTGAGGATCTTCAGGATGTTGCCCAGGATGAGACTGAGGTGTTCTGAGGTGACCGTGGCACAGAAGACACTGCCCCCGCTGGTGGGATGGTTCTCCGGGCCTCTCTCCCACCAGTACGACAGGTAGTTGCACAGCATGGGGAGAACCACCTCGATGACGTGGGGCATCTCCGTGTAGCGCGCCCCAGACTCAGCCAAGTCGTTGATGTCCTTCATCAAGCCGTCCAGACGCGGCATCTCCGCACACATGTCCTCTACCGAGTCTGGCATGCCTAGGACTAAAAGCACCGTAGGACATTATTGTTAAAGGTGCACTTAACCAAAAAAAAAAATCCTGATTTATTTTGCACATAAATGGTAAATGGCTGCATTTATATAGCACTTCTATCCAAAGCGCTTTACAATTTGTTCATTGATTCATTAGACCCCCCTAGGCATGGTCTAATTCTCATAACCCACGACTGCACGTGGTGTAATGGCTTTTATACAATGGCCGATGTCATCCAACCTTATTGCTATACATTAAACACACATTAATTGAAGATTTATTGACAAAACCATCCGCTGAAAAAGTAGTTCCCAAAAAAGAAAAAAAAGAGAAGTTGCCTCCATGTGGAAGCAGCTCGGAAGTGCATCCAACTGTTCTCAGTAAGACATCCAACAAACTAACACATCCAACTGTCTCTCAACTAAGACATCCAACAAACTAACACATCCAACTGTCTTTCAACTAAGACATCCAACAAACTAACACATCCAACTGTCTTTCAACTAAGACATCCAACAAACTAACACATCCAACTTTATTTTTTTTGTAACCTACTTTCTATAAAACTTCATTCTTAGATGCTTCTATAGAAAGTAGGTAAAACAAAAAAAAAAAAAATTCTTTTCCCTATAGGGGGAAAAAAATAAGTTTTCTTTGCCCTATAGGAGGGAATTCTTATTTTTTTTTAAACCTACTTTCTATAGAAGCAGCTGGGAGGTGCGCTGTTTTAAGTGAGCATGGATTATTGAATTGATTGATTGATTGATTGCTAATTTTATTACTGTCCGCCTTGTTTCCAACTGGTTAAGCTTGGCGACTCTTTCGAAGTTGCTTAAGGTTAGAATTTGGAATCAGGGATGGTGGTCTATCGCCCTGCTCTAAAGACAAACTCTAACCTTAACCAACTTCGAAAGAGAGCGACTTCGAAAGAGTCGCCAAGCTTAGTCAGTGCACATCCCAGCTGCTTCTATAGAAAGTAGATAAAAAAAATAAAAAAAATGTATTAATCAAGCAATCAATCAATTCGCGCAATTTATATTTTGTTCCACAATGACTCATGACCCACTAATGACATAATCCAACATTGTGTAAGAAACTAACACATTCGCCGTGACAGAATCATTTTTCATTTAGTCTTTATGACCCTATCAACATATCCTTTCGTAACGTTTACTGTCCGCATCTTGCTTTCACTTCGAAAAACTTGCACGGCGGATTGATAGTAATTCGGTTGTGGGCGGGTCCTGGGACCAAGAGCGTTGGTTATAACAAATACCCACGTGTAACTTGATTGTTTCAGCCAATCAGAATCGAGAAAGTTGCATGCCATTGTATAATTCAATATGGCCACCAGTGATTGGGGACATTGAATGCTTGTGTTGTCTTAATTACAGCTCAATGAAGTGATAAGGTAGCAGTCCCTATAAGACAATGTATTGGTATGTTTTCATCTTCATCATTTCATGGAGCTGTAATTAACACAACGCAAGGATTCCATGTTCCCGATACCACTAGTGGCCATATTCAAACTAATTTACTGTTTAGTTTTTGGATGTGTCAGTTTTCAGTTTTACTTTATTATTATTATGTAGGCACAGCGTCAATTAAATGTATCCGACACGAGAAACAGATCAGCTCAGCAGTAGGAGCACAAGCCGCAATAGAGCACTAGTCATAGATAAAAAGAAAATATACAGTATTGTAACTGAGGGGTACAATTCCCTGACTGTATTGATAAGTATGGTATCATTAAACCACTACCGCTTTATGTACTTTAACTACTGGCCACACAGTACATGATATAGATATGATGAACACTTTCCCACCATGAAACCAAGTCCACACAAATGTATAAGTCGAATATTTAATATATAGCAAAGGGTATATACAACGTTCACTTAATGACATTTATGATTTGAATGCACTTGTAAGGCAAATGAGTATTCGTAGGCAAATCAACATTGAATGTCCAATCTCTGGTTACGCAGGAAGCAAGTATACAACCTGGTTCTTTAGGGAACTATAGCGATGGTACTTAATGATTATAGCTGGATATACTAAAGGGGGGTCCTGCTGGTTGTAAGTCAGTAGGGGGGGGGGTTAGGAGAGCCGCCGGCGATATCCCATCTGGCCAACGATTTCTTGGGAGAATTCAGAGTGCTGAACACGGTGCCCACAGAACCTTGGTCCACAGATGAATACAGTTGGGCCCTCTTGTAGACGGTAGCTGCCGGTCCACAACGAAGAGACGTGAGGCGACCTCACTCGGGGTAGAGCGCCGTCTCACCTGGACTCCTCTCGGGGGGTAGTTCCAACACTCACCAGTGTTGGCTGTTATCCATGGCATAAATCAAAGCACCCAAAGCAAGTAGATAATCCAAGCCGTGTAGGGCTCGCCGTCGTCCGGGTAAGGTAATCCAATGTGCAGGTCCACTCGTCCTAGCCCAGAACTCCTCGGATGAAAGCACCACACGTGGTCTGCCCAGCCTGGTTAAGACTCTAGATAACGCGAGGAAACGATGGGGGTACTACTCACTGTATAACTCTAACCGAACGATGCACCATACATAATAGACTATTATTAACTTAATAGAAATACGTCCCACTCGACGGTATAGTGCCAAACTATGACAATTCAACTATTAATCCACACGATGTCTCAATGCCATTCTGAGGCCAAGTTGACCATACTGCACCACACGTGTATCGTGGGTGAGGCTTAACGTCTTGCCACTAGGTTGGAGGGTAAAGAACTAAGGGCTAAGGGACTAAAAAGAAAGTTCTACTTTACTTGCGCCATATATATATGCGCTGTGAACAAATAGTACCATTCGTATGTCGCCAGACGTATTCCTACGCGGAACCGGGCTAGTAACGACATGTTTGTCGGCACGATTGAACTTGAACCAAGGGGCTTGGCTGCTGGCGCCAAGTTCTTGTCCAATGAGAGAATGAAACTATTATGGGCTGTTAGTAGACTAAAGGGATATTCAGTGTATATGTACAAGGAATATACAAGGGATATCAAACGATATACAAATACTATTAAATATATATCCATAAATAAATATATATATTCGGTTTAATCTGATCCTTCACAACAAGTATAGTATATAAAATATATATATATGTATAAATGGTATAAGTAAATGTGTATGCCATGTATGCCATAATATATAAGTAAAAAGTGATATATAAGTGAAATATAAAGTATAACACTATATGCATAATCATGTGAAAACATGTTTGTGTGTAGAGTGACAGGTGTGTACATCAGTAGGTTGCACAAATGGAATGGTAAAATGGGATGAATTATGAGCTATGAGAGAATGGAATGAGATAACAACTATAGCACTATATGCATATATGTGTAAATGGGATTTGTGTGAAAAAGTTAAGTGACAAGTGTATACAACACACACTGGTGTGTAGTGGTCCTGGTTCAACAGCAACAGTTGTGGTTTGATGGTGCGTTTTGAAGTAAACATTGTAAATATTGCAGGTTTATGAGTTGAGAAGCCTGATGGCCAGATGTTAAACACCGTCTTTGAGCCTGGCAGTGCGTGCAGCCGTGCTGCTGTATCATCTGGTAACAAGGAGGAGGCTGGGTGGCTGTGGTGCTTAATGAGGCTGTGTGCCTTCCACGCGCACTGCTGATGAAAGATATCATGGATGGCTGGGAGTCTGTTGCCAGTGATGTGCTGTGCTGCCTCCACTGCTCTCTGTAGTGATCTGCAGCTGTGGGCAGAACAGTTCCCCTGCCAGGCTGTGCTGCAGCCCGGCAGCAAGCTCTTTCATGGTGCACCTGCAGAGGTTTGTGAGGATGTTGGCATTCATTCCAAACCTCCACAGTCTCCTCAGGAAATAGAACCACTGGCGTGCTTTCTTGACCACTGTGTGTGAGATGTGTGTGTCATTTATGCGCAAAATAAATCAGTTTTTGGTGAAATGCCCCTTTAAAGGACATGATTGTGATTGTATGTCCTTTACAGTACATGGACAAATTAAAGAGTGCATTATCTGTAAAACAAATAACTAAACACACTGTATAATGATGCAATTATTATCTAATAATAATCTGCATGGTTCCTTTGAATTGGAATAATGGGCCGGTCTGTGGTTAGCAATTATGTCCTACAATAAATGTTACAGTTAAGTTCCATTTCGAAGCATGTGCCATTTGACAACTGGAAACAACAAACAACAATCTTCACTATAATAAAAGTTATTTTCTACATGATTATGTTTGACAATCTACCCACTGCCTTGAATTCTTCCCTGGCGAAGGCATGTAATGATGAATTGAACCGTGTCAGAGCAATGGAAATCCTTGAATCACAATGAAAGAGGACAATTTTTTTTTTTTTTTTTTTTTACACAATTCAATGAAGTCTGAAAACGTTTGTGATACAACAGCAGCAGATCAGTAAAACAGAAAAGAGAACTACTGCTCTATTCTCTGGTGTATGAGTGAATGGCCTCTGGGCTTGTGCTGCTTGTGTGAATCTGTACGCATCAGTCTCTCTAAATCCAACAGCTCTTGGGCCAAACGCCTAAAGGCTAACGAAAACAGTATAATTTACCATAGAGCACGCTGTATTTAACATTATCCACGAGTGCTACTCATTTCATCCGACTGCTCTGCCCACCCGCAGTGCCCTTCTCCGGCATATTATTATAATGACCGCATGACTCACTGGCTCGTTCGCGGGGACTCTTGGTGTTGAAGACAGAAGAGGGGTTGTGTGTGTTGAGCTGGGGCTCCAGGAAGGCAACAGGCATGGCCCCCGCCAGAGTGGCCAGACACTCCCCAAGAGCGGGCAGCTGTCTGGGGGACACGGCGGAGACACACACAGATGGTGAAGATCACAGGAGAGGACAACAGACAGAATCTGGACACTGTTTGTTTAAACTTCGGGTACCTTTCCACGTAGATGTTTTTCCCAGTGCCCAGTGCATAGAGGCTAGTCAGGATGCGATAGCAGGACACCTGCACATCATCCACTGAAAAATATAACAGGGAACTGTGTGTATTATAACATATGACATTGACCTAGTGACTTCTCTCTATCTCTCTCTTACTAACACACAGGCACAATTGCATACACATAGCCCCTGCCAGTGGGACTGCCTTTACACGGCACTTTTATCCAAAGCTTTTTACAATTTACGCCTCACCTTCACCCATTCACTCACACACAGATGGCGGAGGCAACCATGCAAGGTGCCGACCTGCTCATCGACAGCAGTTAGGGGTCAAGTGTCTTGCTCAAGGAGAAGAGCCGGAATCGAACCAGGAACCTTCTGATTACCAGACGACCGGTCTACCTCCTAAGCCACTGTCGCCCCATAGCCTTCACTCTTAGACATATCTCTCTACACACACTACCCCTCTCTCTCGCTTTCTCTCTCTCTACACATAACCTTCAACCCTTACACACATATGCACACACACCACCACATCATCAAATAGATTGTCTTTTAATATACTTGTTGGTCATGAACAGTAAAACTCAGGAAGCAGGAAGACTAGCTGGTTGCTATGGCACCAGCTAATGGGGATCCTTAATAAAATCTAATCAAATCTAAAGTATACATCATTATCCAGATATCCCTGTACATCATATCTATAATTCATATAATCTAAATCAGTGCTCCACTTGTCATGCCGTATCGTAACAGTTTTGTATAGTCTCCTGTATAAATACGTATGAATACTGTTAGCTCATCATTCTACATAGATCTAGGCTAGGGCCATTGCTGTAATCTAGGTCTCTCCATGTTGCAACATGTCATTCCGTCAGTAAACTCTCTCCTTAAGCAAATACTCTGTTGTCCGCCTCCGTGAATATCTGGTAAAATGATCCTAACACCTAACTACATATCTAATTGACCTACCTCAAACCCTGCCCTCTTTTCTTGATCCTCTAATCACAACTATTGCTTCCCTCGGACAAACAAGGTTTGAGATAGGGGGTTTGTCAATTGTACTTGAATAAACCCGATCATCTCTTCAGGCGCTGGCACTCACGTAACAAGTCCACTCCGAAGTGGTGCTGAGTGATGTGTTCAAACAGGGCGGTGAGGATGGGGAGCAGGGCGACAGTCGTGTAGTTGATGTTCTGGGAAACGCCTTTCATCTGGGAGCGGGAGTGGGTGAACTTCCCCAGCTTCAGGTTCTCAAACGTCTTCTCCAGGTCCTCCGCAGCGTTCTCGAAGAAGGTCCTCAGGCCCGCCTTCACCAGCTCCGAACTCGACTTCATCACCGTTCTGTGGAAGGAGAAACAGGGCGATTAATGATAGGAGAGCCAACGAGAGTGGGTTACACGAAGGACAGCGTTAGATTAGACTGATGATATCCTGGCATGCAACACATTATTTACCCACGCGACAGCCCCTCCTACACTATAACACTAAATCATTCCCCATACCCCTAAAGCGGTTTCAGCCGTGTTGTGGGAGATATGTCCACTTGTCCTTCCTTAGGGTGAAACACCTCATGATTTATTCACAGAATTAAGAGGATATCTAGATCCAAGGTGAGTTTGTCAATGTTGGAATGTTGAAACATGAACCACCTCCAGGAACAGCATGACGCATTAACAAGATTAGGTCAAGCCATAGTGAGGCGTTTCGCAATTCATAATGTTCATTAATGTAAAACCCCATTGTGGGGCCTTAATGGATTCTTCAGGAAGGAGAGGTGAAAGACAAGAACCCACGGCACCGACTGCAGCTCCTCAGCACAAGCAAGACACTGTGATACTTGGGCCGTGTTAAAGTACTGCATTGACACAGGCGGCCGTGTTAACCTCATTATATGCGAGCTACATTAACAATCAGTACTGCATTGACACGCGGCCGTGTTAACCTCATTATATGCAAGCTACATTAACAATCAGTACCGCGTTGACACGCGGCCGTGTTAACCTCATTATATGCGAGCTACATTAACAATCAGTACCGCGTTGATACGTGGCCATGTTAACCTCATTATATGCGAGCTACATTAACAATCAGTACCACGTTGTCTCAAAAGGGCTGTGGGCATCGTGTAGCACCACGCGGTGCGCTCTGCTCATTTAAACGAGCGCTCTGTTAATGTCAACGGCTCCCAGGAGACTGCACAGCAATGTTCCCCGGGTGAATCTCTAATCGGATGCATTACTGCTTCAGATTCGGTAGTTTGGTATTATTTATATCGTTTTTTATTTTTTTACTTGTATGTGAGACTTTGTTCTCTTTATTTGCTACACATCCCACTAAAGCGCAAGAGCCAAGTTCTCAGTACGTTTTGTGTCTGTGGACAGAACAGAACAGAACAGAACAGAATAGAATAGAACAGAACAGAACAGAATAGAATAGAATAGAATAGAATAGAATAGAACAGAACAGGACAGAACAGAACAGAACAGAACAGAACAGAACAGGACAGAACAGAACAGAACAGAACAGAACAGAACAGAACAGAACAGAACAGTGCCCACCTGGTGTCCAGGGTGTGTGCCAGGATATGAAGGCAACTCACCATGGTGGTGGAGTCACTCCCTGCAAGAAAACACATCATACACACACACATGTATACGTATATTATACATGGATGCACGCGCGCACACACACAGACATAAACACATTAGTAACACATACAAACACAAATTTAACAAGCCACCATCAGTACTACACACACACACACACACACACACACACACACACACACACACACACACACACACACACACACACACACACACACACACACACACACACACACACACACACACACACACACACACACACACACACACACACACACACACACACACACACACACACACACACACACACACACACACACACACACACACACACACACACACACACACACACACACACACACACACACACACACACACACACACACACACACACACACACACACACACACACACACACACACACACACACACACACACACACACACACACACACACACACACACACACACACACACACACACACACACACACACACACACACACACACACACACACACACACACGCACAGAGAAGAGCAGGGCTTACCAAAGAGGGAAATCCTATGTCTGACAAGAGCTGCCAATTTACAGAACAGGCTAGAAACGTAAAGGATGGAAAAGGAAGAAGTAGATTACAGAGAGATTACAGCGAGTAGAGTGTGATTTAGAACCAGCTGAGAAATGGGGTGTGTGTTTGTGTGTGTGTGTTTTCAAATGATGATAATGAGTTGAGCTTATTTGCTGAGAAAATGCATATTCATGTGCTCTGCTGTAGAATTCTAGGATGCTTTACTTCTTCATAACTACAGCATTTGATTGTTTGAATGTTGAGTACGGCCTCGAGTACTGATTGTAAGCAGTTAAAGCGTGTGTACCTGGTGACCATCTCCTTCTCCTTGTTGGAGGCGTAGCCACTGCTGCTGAGGTTCTTACTGGGAGATGAGAGGAAGTAGAGGGTGTGGTTCTTGAAGTACTGGTCGATGAGAGGAAGGAGGACCTGATGGAGGACAGCAGTGGTGGTGAGACCTGTGGGGGTCTATGTATAGGAACCTCACCAACCCGTCCTGTACTGCACTGGTACCAGAGTTGGAGAAGCCCTTCGACTGAATCAAAAGTGCACTTTTCTTTTGTCTCCTTCATTAGCGTTCCGGATTTGAAACTGGATGTTTTTTTTGTCCAATGAGAGGAAGTGAAAGTCCTTGCTAGCATGACTGACCCCTGTAACACAATATTGTAATGTAAAACATACTTACTTTTGCAAAGAACTTGATCCCTTGTTCATGAGGCGACCGGTCTGTCTTCCCACTGGAGGCCATGGCCTCTGGAATAACATCAAGTTCAGATGTACTGTGTAATATAATAATATAATATATATATAAATAATAATAATAATAATAATAATAATAATAATAATAATAATAATAATAATAATAATAATAATAATAATAATAATAATAATAATAATAATAATAATAATAATAATAATAATAATAATAATAATAATAATAATAATAATAATAATAATAATAATAATAATAATAATAATAATAATAATAATAATAATAATAATAATACTGTGTGTGAAAGTCTGTCATGGGCCGTGTGAGATGCACTACGCTCTTACCCAGGTGAGCGATGAACTCCTGGGCTGAGTCCACATACTTCAGCAGCTTCTTGAGGAACTTGTAGGCGAACCTCTTCTCCATGGAGGACGAGTCCTGATCCATGTCCTTCAGACCTCTGGAACACAAGGAGACGTCCCATAGAAATCAACAGAACTTTTGGGGTGGGGTTCATTTGATTGACATCCTAAAGTACCTGCGCATTTACACGTTTTATAAAGATGGGGGCACTCGAAATCTAATTGGACAGTTTTTTTCAGTGAGTGAGTGAGTGACACAACTCAAGAATTAGGCACTTTTTCCAAAAAGAGAAAACTATACTGCCCTGTCAAGGCAGACCGCAGTAACTTCCAAACAGTGAAACTGAGAAAAATGGCTTTAAAGTTTTTTGACTTGCCATCCAACATGTGTTATAGGTAGATAGATGATAGTACCCAGATTTAACATGTATTAATGAAGTAATCTTTAGGCATACAAAAATACGATTAATTATTTTAATTAACCCCCAAAAATCAGATACTGCACTCTGCTGCACAGTTCCCCTAAATAATTATACAGGTAATGTACAGGCAAAGTGCAGTAACTTCAAATACAATGTTGTTTTCCCTCCAGATTTCATAACTTAACCTAGCCATTTTATTTGGATCATCATCATTCCAATATATTCAGGTGTTAAATTTCATTTTCAAAATGGCTTGGTTACATTTTGGATGGCAAGTCAAAAAAATTTAAAGCCATTTTTCACTGTTTGGAAGTTACTGCAGTCTGCCTGGGTTTTGAGTGTGATTTTGTAGTTACTGCAGTTTTTAAAACCCCATATCTCCAAAACTGAGCGACATTAACATCTGAAACTTGGTCACAAGATAAAACATTTATTGACAAGTTCAATTTCACTCATAACTAAATTTTGACTTTTTTCGAGTTACTGCGGTTAGCCTTGACAGGGCAGTATAACTCGACTGTAGTGACTTTTCAATTGCAAACGCTTCAAGGACAGAACTCACCCCAGTCATTAACCAGCTATGCTAATTACGACAGGACAGCTGTTTCAATTACAAATCACTGGTGGTTGTTGGTCCAAACACCCTGTAGTAGAACACAGTGGCACCATTATTGTCATGGTTCTACCATGTCAGTACTCCTGCCTCTCTCTGTTCTCTTCCCTACTCTACCACTCTCATTATCTGATATTAGTTACAGCTGGTGTGTCACGAGGCAGCTGATCTGCAGTCTGGAGGCATGCATCATGGTATATAAACCCGCCTCAGACGTGGAGCAGCTGTCATCTCGTACCACGTTAGTCACGTTATTACAGTATATTCTTGTTCTCTACTCTGTTGCTTAAGTTGTTCGCCTGGATCTCTTGTTCATCCACCTTGTCCTAATCTCTATTCTCATCCTTTCTCCTAGCCTGTACGGTGAAGACCTGGAGACACTGACCTGCCGGCTAAGACCTGGAGACACTGGCCTGCTGGTGAAGACCTGGAGACACTGACCTGCTGGTTAAGACCTGGAGACACTGACCTGCTGGTGTAGACCTGGAGACACTGGCCTGCTGGTGAAGACCTGGAGACACTGGCCTTGCTCACAACCTTGTTCTAATCTCTATTCTAATCCTCTCTCCTAGCCTGCACGGTGAAGAACTGGAGACACTGACCTGCCGGCTAAGACCTGGAGACACTGGCCTGGTTCACAAAGTACTGCTCTGACCTACGCCCGGCTGACGACAACTGCTCCTGCTCTCACCCAGCCTGTGTGACTTCCATACCCCCGTATATATCCTGGACATTACGATGACCTCCTCTGTGTACCGACCCATGCCTGGACTTAGACCACTAAAAGATGCGTTTGGAACTGGACACTACTGTATATATAATAATATGCTGTGTGTGTTCTGACCTGGCGATAGAGTAGCTGTTGATCTGCAGGAAGCGGAACAGGTCCTGGGCCTTCTCTCTGTCTCGGCCCTTCTCCTTGGCGGTCAGCGTGTCATAGGGCACCAGTAGGGGATGCGTTCCTCCACCTGGTACCAACAGAACCACAACCCACAGACAGCCCAGCGGTCCGTTAAGAGTGTGTCAGCCGTGGCCGGCCTGTGTCTCCGTCTGACAACAGATGGTGTCACGCAGCGACTCCCGCTGCTCATTGTGAATCCATTCTGTCGGGGAGGAGCTGGGGAGACAGGCACGCATATGCTCCAAGACAGACAAGACGCATACGCTTTTTTCTATACTTGTGAGGATCGTCCATTGTTGTGTGTGTTCAATGGAAAAACAGTATTGGCCATTGTCTAGGAGCCACCCTGAGTATCCCAGCGCTGTCTGTTTGTAAATCAGACAGTCCTAGCCTGAGATACGTGAACATAAAGATCTGTTGGCAGGGACAGAAGACGCCCCGCTGTGCTTCTGCAAGCCGGCATGAAGCAGCGACTCGGCTGCGGTGAGCTTTCCAAAATTTGGCAACACATAGTTCCCATGGGTAACTTTTGACAGCGAACATAATGACACCAACACCGGGAACCCACTCAAATGGCCGAACCGGGCAGGACCACACCTAAAATGTGACATTATTATATTTCTGGGAGGCGTTTCTTTTGGTGCAGACCAGCCAAAAGGTCCTCACAACACAAAATTCCCTCACAAGAATGGTGGGCTGTCATGGGTTGGTTCTCACAAGTATAGAAAAACCAAGCAAACACACACACTCACCTACACAAATTCTCTCTAAATGTCAAATGTAAATCTCTCTCTCTCTCTCTCTCTCTCTCTCTCTCTCTCTCTCTCTCTCTCTCTCTCTCTCTCTCTCTCTCTCTCTCTCTCTCTCTCTCTCTCTCTCTCTCTCTCTCTCTCTCTCTCTCTCTCTCTCTGTTGTAGCATGTGTGAGTGATTAAATACATCAGAATCACCTCTGCTTCCAAGGTCGCTCTTTTTCTTCTTGGCCCAGATGTTATGGTAATTTTCAGCCACCACCTCCACCATGGCCTTGGGTGAAAGACAAAACGGATACATGTTCACACCCACATGACACCGTATAGCACTATTATTAGGGCTGGGCAATAATTCAACATTGCTGCTTTTTTGGTCTTTCATCACGATCATATCGCGATTAATTACATTATCGTAATACTGTGATAGATAATTCTGTTGTCTGAACTAATGACAACAAGATAATAACTCACATTTCTATATATGAGGGAATAGATCAATGCAATGAATTGGATTATATAACATGTTCGTTTGATTTCTTCTACGGTACATCACCCAGCCCTACTCGCTATTTAGCTCATATTCACGTGAGACGTCATTCACTGTAAAACAGCGGTGGGGTCACTCACCTGCAGTTCCCTGGACAGAACCACGTTGCTTGTGTCGATCGGGCTCGGGTTGAAACCGTTTGCCTGCCAATGTTCAAAAGGCAAAGTTGTCAAAGATAAAGTGAGGTTCTTCAGGAGTAGTATCAGTATCAGTATCAAGAGGTTCTTTAAATAAAGATAAGGAGACAGAATTTGAAAGATCTTCCTGAACGAGAAGGGTTACAGTTTGAGGCTGGGGTGTACAGCCTGAACAAGAAGGTTTACAGTTTGAGGCTGGGGTGTACAGCCTGAACGAGAAGGTTTACAGTTTGAGGCTGGGGTGTACAGCCTGAACAAGAAGGTTTACAGTTTGAGGCTGGGCTGTACAGGAACAAGAAGGTTTACAGTGTGAGGCTGGGCTGTACAGCCTGAACAAGAAGGTTTACAGTTTGAGGCTGGGGTGTACAGCCTGAACAAGAAGGTTTACAGTTTGAGGCTGGGCTGTACAGCCTGAACAAGAAGGTTTACAGTGTGAGGCTGGGGTGTACAGCCTGAACAAGAAGGTTTACAGTGTGAGGCTGGGCTGTACAGCCTGAATAAGAAGGTTTACAGTTGGAGGCTGGGGTTTACAGCCTGAACGAGAAGGTTTACAGTTTGAGGCTGGGGTGTACAGGAAGCGTGAACACTTAAGGTAACTAACTTGCATTCACCGTTTCTCTGATTGGCCACGACGCCCACGTGACCGCGCGCTAGCACGCCCCCTTTTCCACGCCTGCCGCTCTGTGTGTTGTGTTGCAGCGTGCGGCAGAGGTCCCTGCCTTCCTCAATTTATACGCATGGAAGTATTGACTACGCCGTAACAAATCATTAAAAAAATATACCGTTAACTGGAATATGTTGTGCCTTTACACATATGTTGGATTATGTAATTGGTTTGTCATGACAAACAAATAAAAAAAATCGCAATTTACCCGGTGGCTACAACAACACACAGTGACTGCATGTAGTCACTGTGTGTTGTTGTAGCCACCTCCTCAGAGGCAGGCGTACTAAGCTCCCCCTTAAGCTCCAGGAGAGAGGAGAGAGGCTGAAAACCTGCAGTTCTTGCCCGACTGATGGGAGCCGAATCCCGGATCCGATTTGTCTGATGAATACCCCCAAAAAAAAAACTCAGCCAGCGGGGAGAATATGCTGCCGCGAGCGGCATCGCTGAGCTCTGGTGTCCGCTGGAGCAAGCCAGAGACAGCCGGCGATGCGATATTTTATTGGTTTGTCATGACAAACCAATTACATAATCCAACATATGTGTAAAGGCACAACATATTCCAGTTAACGGTATATTTTTTTAATTATTCGTTACGGCGTAGTCAATACTTCCATGCGTATAAATTGAGGAAGGCAGCGACCTCTGCCGCGCGTCTGCCGCGCGCGCGACAGGCGTGGATAAGGGGGCGTGCTAGCGCGCGGTCACGTGGGAGTCGTGGCCAATCAGACAAAAATCAGAGAAACGCTGAACGCAAGTTAGTTACCTTAAGTGTTCACGTGTACAGGAACAAGAAGGTTTACAGTTTGAGGCTGGGCTGTACAGCCTGAACACGAAGGTTTACAGTTTGAGGCTGGGCTGTACAGCCTGAACACAAAGGTTTACAGTTTGAGGCTGGGCTATACAGCCTGAACACGAAGGTTTACAGTGTGAGGCTGGGGTGTACAGCCTGAACACGAAGGTTTACAGTTTGAGGCTGGGGTGTACAGCCTGAACAAGAAGGTTTACAGTGTGAGGCTGGGGTGTACAGCCTGAACAAGAAGGTTTACAGTTGGAGGCTGGGGTGTACAGCCTGAACAAGAAGGGTTACAGTTGGAGGCTGGGGTGTACAGCCTGAACAAGAAGGTTTACAGTTGGAGGCTGGGGTGTACAGCCTGAACAAGAAGGGTTACAGTTGGAGGCTGGGGTGTACAGCCTGAACAAGAAGGTTTACAGTTTGAGGCTGGGGTGTACAGCCTGAACAAGAAGGGTTACAGTTTGAGGCTGGGGTGTACAGCCTGAACAAGAAGGTTTACAGTTGGAGGCTGGGGTGTACAGCCTGAACAAGAAGGTTTACAGTTGGAGGCTGGGGTGTACAGCATAGGGCTGGGCGATATAACGATAAATATCGCGATATATTTTAATAATCGATATCGAATATCGAAATTTAAAAGAAATTGAAAATTTTTTTTTTTTTTTTTTTTTACCTGCAACAGGGCAGTTTTAAAACCAGAGACAGTGGACAGACTTGTCTTTCTTGCCTGCAACTTAAAGTAATGGCTTTGCTTGTCCAAATGACAATACTGACCAAATTCAGATTTCTTTTTCTCTTGTCCATTTATTTTGTTTGCTTTCTAATTTAAAATACATTTTGAAACCGTCTGTACACAGTAGGCTATGTGTGCTAGCAGAACTAGACTCCAGTCACAAGTCACAGTGCACATGTGCGGTGGTTTGTCCACCAAAAAAGCGCCAAAAGATCGAAAATAAACTAGCAGAGCCAGAACTGTTCAACTCCTCTGGAGCCACAGCCAGCAGAGAAGCCGGTTTACTTTAGCTTTTAAACCAGCTGCAGCCTGAGAACTGGAGTGTGAGGGGATGTAACACTAAAGATGGCGGCAATGACAAAGAATTGCTGCAAAATAAACATACATCTGTTGTTAAAAAAAAAAAAAAAAAAAAAAAAATGTATACTTATAACAATTCGATAATTATCGATATCGAGAAATAAAATAAAATTATCATATCGTTATCGCGATATGATTTTTTTCCATATCGCCCAGCCCTACAGCACAGTGTGAAACAAGAAGGTTTACAGTTTGAGGCTGGGGTGTAGCTACAGCACAGTACCTGTGAAACCTGAGAGACCTTGCGCATCTTCTCGCTCTCCCGCTGTTGAGACGTGGTCTCTCCGTCCTTGGTCCTGTCAATGTTCCAGCCCATGGCCAGTATGCTCTTCAGAGACTCTCTCACCGGCCACCTGTAGATCTCCTTCTCCTGAGGAACAGGGATACATTAGATTAGATTCAAATGTATTGTCATACGTTATAAGTACAGTACAATGAAAGAATCAAGAATCAAGAGGTTTATTTGTCACATACATGCCAGGGCATACAGTGAAATGCGGGTGGTCTTGCCCGCATTGATTGTGCAAAATACAATATAAAATAGAATAAAATAGGCATCGAAAAAATAAAATAGATAAGACACAAGATATGCATGGTAAAAAAAATACATGCTACAGTAGGTTCCTGAGAAACTGGTTCTTATATACACTACTATGAAATATACAATTTACAATGTTAACTCTTACTGTATCTAAACTATATAGTACCTCCTAGTGTTTCTAAAGATTCTATTTTTTAAAGTGACATTTTGTTTAAAGTGATTTTTTTTGCGGTGTGTGTGTGTGTGTGTGTGTGTGTGTGTGTGTGTGTGTGTGTGTGTGTGTGTGTGTGTGTGTGTGTGTGTGTGTGTGTGTGTGTGTGTGTGTGTGTGTGTGTGTGTGTGTGTGTGTGTGTATTTGTGAGTGGAGAGTTCAGTGTTCAGTGTTCTGATGGCCTGGGGGAAGAAGTCGGAGAGTCGGAGTCTCTCTGTTCTTGCAGCGTGTGACCGTAGGCGCTTGCCTGCAGCAGCTTAAACAGGCTGTTGTTGGGGTGGTGAGGGTCTTTCATAATTCTGCAGGCTCTGGATTTGCACCTCCTGTTATATAAGTCCTGCAGGGGTGGTAGTGCAATACCCGTAGTACACTCAGCTGTGCGCACCACTCTCTGGAGTGCCTTCCTGTCCTGTGCCGTGCTGTTTCCAAACCAGGCAGTGATGTTTCCAGTCAGAATGCTCTCTACAGCCCCGGAGTAGAAGGAGTGGAGTATCTTCCCCGATACTCTGAACTTCCTTAGCTGTCTCAGGTGATAGAGGCGCTGTTTTGCCTTTTTCACCACAGAATCTATGTATGTAGACCATGTCAGGTCCTCTGTGATGTGGACTCCCAGGTACTTGAAACTGCTCACCCTGTCCACGATAGCCCCGTTTATCCACTCTTTGGTTTTACCAATGTTCAGGAGTAGGCTGTTGTCCCGGCACCATCATGCCAGTTCATCAACCTCCTCCCGATAGGCCTTCTCGTCATTGTTAGAGATCAGCCCCACCACCACCATGTCGTCTGCAAACTTCACTATGGAGTTGGAGCTAAACCTGGCCACACAGTCATGTGTGTACAGTGAGTAGAGCAGGGGCTCAGAACGCAGCTCTGGGGGGACCCGATACTCAGGGTGATTTTGCTGGAGGTATGACCCCACACCCTGACCGCCTGGGGCCTGTCACTTAGAAAGTCCAGGATCCAGGCGCTCATGGCGGAGCTCAGACCCAGATCGATCAGCTTGTCAACCAGTCTGGTGGGGACTATGGTGTTGAAAGCTGAACTATAGTCAATGAACAGCAATCTCACATAGCCCCCTTCTGACTGTCAAGGTGAGATAGTGTCTTGTGCAGTACTTGGGAGACCGCATCGTCAGTGGACCTGTTTGCCCTGTATGCAAACTGCAGTGGGTCCATGTTACTAGGGAGGGAGGCACAGATGTAATCCTTGACCAGCCTCTCAAAGCATTTCATGACCACAGAGTTGAGTGCCACCGGTCTGTAGTCATTCAGGCTTGTTGGAGAGGAGTTTTTTGGCACAGGGATTATGGTTGACATCTTGAAGCAGGCAGGGACCACGGACTCAGCCAGAGTCATATATTGAATATGGATGTAAATACTGGGGCCAGCTGGTTTGCACAGGACTTAAGTATTCGTCCTGTTATCCCATCTGGGCCAGCCACTTTCCGAGTATTTATACCCTTAAACATCAATCTCACGGTGTGTTCCGTCAATGAGAGTGTCCCCCCCACCCCCCTGTGGATGAGCCCCCCCTTCCCGCGGCAGCCGGCGCGTCAGTGGCGTCATTAGCCGGTGAGCTAACGTCGCCACTGCTCGCTCCAAACCTGGCGTAAAAGGAGTTTAGTTCATCCGCGAGAGAGGCGTCGGCACTCACTATTGAGGGGGGACTGACTTTATAATCAGTTATCATTCGTACTCCCCGCCATAAGCCTCTCGTGACGTTCTGTGCCATCTGTGTCTCCATCTTGTTCGCATATCGCCGTTTAGCAGCCCGCACCTCCTTGCGTAGCATATAGGCTGCTACCTTATACTCTTCCATACTTCCCGATGCTCGGCCCGAGTTGTAAGCAGCGGTACGAGCATTCAGAGCCACTCGGATGGAATTGTCGGATGGAAAATGTAACAGTAAAAAAGTACAATAGTAATATACAATGTACAGGTGTAAAATATATAAATGAGTACTACTGAGTGTAGTGCTAATCCGATGTATGTACAGATTTATAATATTAATATGTACAGTGATACAGATAAAGACAGTGTGGTAGTACTAGTGGTCATACTGGCCAGCAGCGTAACTAGTTAGAGTAGGTAAGGGATATGTATAGATAATATAGATACAGTATCTACAGATAAAAAGGATTATGTGCAGGTTTGTACAGACAGATGGGGATAGATATCTATACCGTAAGAATAAATATATATATACGGTATATACAGCATTATTGTACATGCTATCATACATAATTATATAGGTTATATGCAGGTGTATACGTAGGTATATAGGCAGGTATATTCAGACAGATATGGATATATACATATATATACACAGCATTCTTGTGCATTCTACAGAGTATATGGGATTATATATTAAGATTATTATGATTACTATGATTACAGTGTAGGGAAGTTGTAGACAGTTGTTTACAAAGAAACAACACCAAAACAACTCCTTGATTTTCCTTGAATCATTTTCCTTGATAACATTGTTGTTGTCAAATCTGCATGTTCAGATAGTGCTCTTGTACCTTCTCTGTCAGAGCTTTGTAGGTCTTGAGCTGAGGGTGAATCTTGGCCTTCTCGTCCACACAGTCCCCATACTTCCAACCCAGCAACACCTAAAGCACACAACACACAACACGGCCAACTGTCTATGAGGTTGGAAGCAGTCTTGTCCTGAGAGCTGCATAGATTAGACCTGATTCATGATTAATTAGTCAGACTGGATATTCCATTACTGTAGGTCAAAGTACACACAATACTGTACATTAAAGGTGCTATAGATAACATTCAGCCACTAGATGTCGCACTAGAACACCATCATGTCATTTATCCAATGCATTCCACGTGAGGAAATGGGAGTGTATTACATGCCTGCAACAACATACATTTTGTCTTTTTGAAAGATTACTCTACATAAAATGTTTATCTATAGCACCTTTAAAGAGACAATGCAAATTTAGCACTGGCTGTTTTTTTTCCCATTTTTGAAAGATGCACTAGTGCAAGCTTGGCAGAAGGCACTTTAGCCTTATCTTTCTCGGCATCTTTAGCCGTACCTTCTCTGCATCTTTATCCGTACCTTCTCTGCATCTTTATCCTTACCTTCTCTGCACACCATTTGTCATGGAAATGCTCAGCATATTTGTTGGCAAAGTGCTCCAGCTTCTCTGGAAGAGATATGCTGAGTAGCGAGAGAGAGAGAGAGAGAGAGAGAGAGAGAGAGAGAGAGAGAGAGAGAGAGAGAGAGAGAGAGAGAGAGAGAGAGAGAGAGAGAGAGAGAGAGAGAGAGAGAGAGAGAGAGAGAGAGAGAGAGAGAGAGAGAGAGAGAGCAAGAATAAGTCACAGAGGTGCAAATCGAATACACCTGTTGCAGCATGCTCGGATTAAAAAATTTAAAGGCACGGCCATAAACAATACCAGCAGTGCACGTTTAATCAACTTAATGGCGTACATTGTTTATGGCCTTTATAAAAAGTTACTATGTATTGTGTCTGACTGGTGTCATATTTCACATGGTCTTATGGCCCCAGTATTGCTTACTTAGCTGTATTGATGGGCTTGGGGTCGAAGTTCCCCTGAGCGTCCACAGACACAGGCTTCTCCACCGTGGCGCTGATGGAGGCGTCCACGTAGTCTGGTGGCAACGCTCCAGCTATAGCACTGAGGCAAGGCATGGCCATTTTGAAGAGCTCTGCGTCATACTTCTGCTAGGGGAGAGGAGATAATACTCTTTAGAGAATGTAAATACAAATCCATCCTTCATATCGTTACATTACAAATTATCACTTCCTAATTAATTTATCAGCAGCTCTTCACTTGATAATACTTAATTACAGTGTAATTACTGTGTGATAACGCGGAAATAACAGCCAGACCTGATAAAACTTCTGGAGATAGCCTTGTTCCATAATTACAAATAACTCTTCATCATTACAAAGTAATTACATTATTTCAATGTTATTACACAGTAGTGACCTTGTAGTTTGTTCACCGTAATATAAGATAAGATAAGATATTCCTTTATTGATCCCCTTGGGGAAATTCAGGCATCATAGCAGCATGGGGGAGGGGGGAGGGGAGGTACAGGTAGTAGAAGACATACAGGTACAGGTCACAGAATTATAGTACAGTGGAGAAATAAAAATAAAAATAGAATAAAAAGGCAGTGTAAACAATATACAATATAATTAACTCTGGACATGTGCATATGGGCAACAAGGTGCGAGATGAGGGTATGTATGCCCTCTTAGTTATATTTGCCCTACAATAAATATAGTTACATATATAATCTAAATCTAATCCAATATATAATAAAAAAAAAACGAAATGCTAAAAAAATATGAATTGCTACCAATAACAATCGTAGATATTAACCCCTTCACTACCACACTACAAAGGGTTAACGCTTTCACTACCACACTACAGAAGGTTAATACTTTCACTACCACACTACAAAGGGTTAATGCTCTCACTACCACACTACAGAAGGTTAATACTTGCATTACCACACTACAAAGGGTTAACCCTTTCACTATCACAGTGTGGTAGTGAAAGGGAAAGGGTTAAGCGAGGATCCATCCTAAAAATTAAGCTCGCAAAGTCGCCATTCAGCTCAGCCAATGTAACCCTGACTCCCAGAGCCAGCAGATGAGACCTTTAATGTAGAGCCATTCTAGGAGTGGCAGCAACAGAAGCAGAGGCTTTAGATCGAGGACCTGGAGGTCGTCTCTCTCTCCACAGCCTCACGTCCAAGAACAGACATCGGCAACACAAAGACACTTCGAGACAAAGTCGTGTCAAATCAATTCCCATTATCCACATACTTTGATCAAGAAAAACTTGAAACAGAAGGATAGAACTCATTATGGAAATAAATATTAATAGAAACGCTTTTTTTTAACTCTGCATCTTCAAGGACCACAATGGAAACAAGCTCTAGGGCTTTATTGTATTTTTTTTTTATCCTTTTGATCGATATTCTTTGTATTGTATTGCACAATCCTTGTTTTATTGCTTCAATATAAAGACATCAATCAATCAATCTTTGAAAGGATTATAGAATGAATATTAGGCAGAGAGAGCCTCCCTTGTGATACAATTCAATAAAAGGCTTCGCGCTAAAGCCGAGTACAATGAAAAAACTCAAGTGCTTGGGAAAGCGTGCCACATCTCCACAGGAAACCATCCGTTCAAAGCACAGAAGACACACGCTGTGCTGTGGAGACATGCGCTGTGTCTTCTGCACTTTGAGTGAATCGTTCTCTGTGAAGATGTACCACTTTTCTTTTAAACTGTTGAGTTTCTCATATCTCAGTCAAAAAAGACTTTACTGCATTATATCACAAAGAACACTCTGTTTTATGATTTTACCTCGAGGGCCCTTTTGCCCACGCTTTTGTATTAGAATGAATATCAACATTTAGCATGTTTTCGCATCATGGTACCCTGTTTGCAGTCCATTCAATAACTGAGGCAGTAGGGTAGCATTCTGATGAATCTAATTCAATACAATTAGTTTAACTACTACAGTGTATTCATCGAGTATAGTTAAGATTGAATGAATGGGGGCGCAGTGGACTAAGCACTCGCCTACCACCACAGAGACTCTGGGATCGAATCCAGCTGTCAGCGGTACCTCCGGCTTGGTCAGTGGTCCCTATACTAACGCAATTGGCAGTGTTAGCGGGTGGGAAGCCGGTGGGGTGTGTGTCCTGGTTGTTGTAAACTGCGACTCCTACTGGTCGGTCGGGGCGCCTGTTCAGCAGGGAGGGTATCAGGGGGGAAATAGTGTGAACCTCCGCATGCGTTACGTTCCCCCAGTGAGACTCCTCGCTGTCAGGTGAAAAGAAGCGGCTGGCTGACTCCACATGTATCGGAGGAGGCACGTGGTAGTTCTACACCCTCCCCAGGCCGACAGTGCGGCAATGCGCGCAACGACCAGGAAGGGAATTGTCATAACGACTAAATTGGGATGGGTGAAAAATACAGAAAGCCCAACAATAAATATAATTTTTATAATTATATTTACATATAATATAAAAATAATATATATATATTTTTTTTTGAATGAATGGACGTCTGCTGAGCATGTGTTGATACCACGTTGTGATCAGAGCTAGAGAGCGTTTTCATTCAGGTCCGCTCGTTATCTCTCTCTTTGACAGAGAGCCCTCCTATGTTCCCTACAGACACCGGTGACCCCCTCACCCTCTGGGAGAGCGAATCAAACACGCCCCAGAAGATCTTCTTGGTGAGGAGCAGCTCCTCCTCGGAGGACATGCCGTAGCTGCCCCAGCCCGACGGGAGGCAGTAGTACTTCCAGTTCTGCTCGTAGTGATTGGTCAGCAGCTGGGGAGGACATGGAGGGGTCAAAGGTCAACGTGCTAGAGATCACAACGTGAATTCTAATGGGACTTCAATGAGAAACCCACTGTCTCACAATCATAGGTTATATTAAGTAATATTACGGCATGCACACATACTGTCGTGGCATTATGCTGTGCACACATGCACACACACACACACGCAAACACACACGCAAACACACACATGCAAACACACACACACAGACACACACACACACACACACACACACACACACACACACACACACACACACACACACACACACACACACACACACACACACACACACACACACACACACACACACACACACACACACACACACACACACACACACACACACACACACACACACACACACACACACACACACACACACACACCATGCACTGGCACTGTGCCATGCATGTCAAACAGGATACACAGTGAATGATGCATCAGGGTAAATCAATTATTCCGAACTCAGCACAAATGAAATCCTAACACGTCTATCAAAGCAAAGAACAACTATGTCCAGTCTTCCCTCTGGCCTCTAAGTCTCCTGCCATTACTACCACGGAGTACCACGCCCCTCTTGTCCTGTTCTCCTCCACTAGCTGGCCCCTTCCAAGCACACTGCCAACCTGTGTGTGTGTGTGTGTGTGTGTGTGTGTGTGTGTGTGTGTGTGTGTGTGTGTGTGTGTGTGTGTGTGTGTGTGTGTGTGTGTGTGTGTGTGTGTGTGTGTGTGTGTGTGTGTGTGTGTGTGTGTGTGTGTGTGTGTGCGTGCGTGTGTGTGCGTGTACAATATGGGATGTTGTGTGTTTTTGTGCCTGTACCGGTATATACCGGTATGTGTGCTTGAGAGAGAGAGAGAGAGAGAGAGAGAGAGAGAGAGAGAGAGAGAGAGAGAGAGAGAGTGAGACATTTACATTTTACATTTAGTCATTTAACTGACGCTTTTATCCAAAGCGACTTACAAGTTCTGTACGACAAGTCATCAGGAAGGGCACAACTCTATCAGCTGAGTAACAATGTTCATCAAAGTGTTGAGTGCTACAGTGTAGGTTAGTTTATTAGGACAAGTGCATGACAGTAGTTAGTTAGGGTTAGATATATAGATATATAGATATAGAGAGAGGGAGAGAGAGAGAGAGAGAGAGAGAGAGAGAGAGAGAGAGAGAGAGAGAGAGAGAGAGAGAGAGAGAGAGAGAGAGAGAGAGAGAGAGAGAGAGAGAGAGAGAGAGAGAGAGAGAGAGAGAGAGAGAGAGAGAGAGAGAGATGGGGGAAGAACAATCAACGAGACGGACAGACAGACAGGAAGAGACACATAGCGAGGGGAAGAGAGAGAGAGTATAAAGGATGACGGATGATGAGGAGGAGAGAGAGAGAGAGAGAGAGAGAGAGAGAGAGAGAGAGAGAGAGAGAGAGAGAGAGAGAGAGAGAGAGAGAGAGGAGGAACATGGTGGTACCCACCCTGAGAGGCATCTTGCAGTACTCGGTCAGCAAGGGCACGTCAAAGACGAGGCGGCGCAGCAGCTGCTGCAGCATAGAGGGACGCAGGTACCTGCAGGACACCAGGGGACACAGATAAGAGAGGGACCTGCAGGACACCAGGGGACACAGATAAGAGAGGGACCTGCAGGACACCAGGGGACACAGATAAGAGAGGGACCTGCAGGACACCAGGGGACACAGATAAGAGAGGGACCTGCAGGACACCAGGGGACACAGATAAGAGAGGGACCTGCAGGACACCAGGGGACACAGATAAGAGAGGGACATGCAGGACACCAGGGGACACAGATCAGAGAGGACTTGCCCCGGGGGGCCCTCCAGGAGGAACACTAAGACACTAAGATGTCTCACTCTAGTGCTTTTGGGAAAGCGAGCTCTGGACCGTAGTAGTAGGAATATACTATATGATAGCATAAAGTAATGGTTCAGCACTGGCACATAGTGAGAGTGGATAAAGATCTGGAATCTGGAAAATGTTTCAGATCCATGTCTCAAATATATAATATTTATCTTCTGCGATACGGAAACTACTTGTACTGTACAAGGGATTCCCTTTTTGAAGGGGTGGCCGAGTAGTGGTCGAGGTCTAAGCACTCGCCTACCACCACAGAGACTCTGGGTTCGATTCCCGCTGTAAGCGGTACCTCGGGGACTTGGTCAGTTGTCCCTACGAACACAATATTGGCAGTGTTCGCAGGTGGGAAGCCAGTGGGGGAGTCCTGGTCGTTGCAATAGCGACTCCTACTGGTCAGCACGGAGATAGCGTGAACTCCTGCACGCGTTATGCTCTCCCAGTCAAAGTCCTATCTACATGTATTAGGTGAAAAGAAGCGGTCCACATGCATTTACATTTAGTCATTTAGCTGACAACATGCACTGGAGGAGGCATGTGGTAGTCTACACCCTCTCCAGACCGACAGTAGGGCAGCGCAATGACCAGGAGTGAATTGGCAAAACAATTAAAAAAAAATTTAAGTATGTTTTTGAGACTGAGCTACTGATGAAAAATCTGTGGCAGCATATGAACTGATATTGGTGTGAGGAACAAAATGTTCTACAAAATGTTGCATATCGCTTTAACTCGCGACTAATGGTTTTAAATGGTAGTTTAACTGATTTCTGCCGGAGCTCCCTACTTGCAGACGGCCAGCAGGCACTCCTCGATGGCGTCTCTCTGGGCCTTGGTGAGCGACCACCCCTTGGACAGGCGGTAGATGGTGTGCAGGGTGGAGTCGATGAGGGTGGCATAGTGCTCCGTGCCGGCGAAGTGGGGGGCGCAGCGGGTGAGCAGGGGCAGCACGGCCGAGCCAATGTAGCGGTTCATGGCCAGGGACGTCTCTGTGGTGCGCAGACCTTCCTGTAAAAGGTCAAAGGGTCACATCGCGTGGCCATCATCCCGGCATTAGACCTGATTCAAGATTCAAGAGGTTTATTTGTCACATACATACCAGGGCATACTGTGAAATGCGGGTGGCCATACCCGCTTTGATTGTGCAATAATACTGAATAATAAAATAGACATAATAAACAGGTAATAAAATAGACATAATATAGGCATGCTAAATTCCTGAGATAGTGCAATACAATGTTAGCTACGGATTAAGTTTTCAAGTTTCAAGTTTCAAGTTTCTTTAATAGTTGTCATACAGAAGTACAGAATACTTTTGTACAAAATGCTTCTTACTGTTGCGCTCCAGAGACTGTGCATGACAAGATAAGTATGAAATAAAAACATAGTAAAAATAGTAAAAATTAGAAGTAAAAAAAGAGGTCACAGTGTTCAGTTTAGACATATGTACAATGTTCGTAGACGTAGTTACCATACAATATACAATACTGTGCAGTGTACTAATATACAATACTATATAGTGCAAGGCATAAATGGACGGGGTGCAGTTTAGGTACAATTCACAGTAGGTGTACGAGTTGTAGTGCAAATCCTTTATCAATAAATATAAAGTGTAAGTGTGTTTGTGTGATCTAAAGTGTGGAGAGTGGGTGCTGCAGTGTGTTGTTTGTTTGAGTGAGTGTGTGCGTGTGGGTGTGTGTGCTGTGTGCATTTGATGGTTGTTGCATAGTGATTATTGTTCGTTTAGCGATTATTGTTCGTTTAGCAGCCTGATGGCCTGGGGATAGAAGCTCCTTCTGAGTCTTTCTGTGCTCGCCATAAGACTCCGGTATCGCTTGCCGGAGGCACTGGGTCCTATTGTACACTACTAAACAATATACAGTTTTACTTGCTATTTCTAAACTATACTATACAAGAACCACATCATTTCTTTCCTTAAAGTGGCCTTTATTTTCCTCGTTCCTTTAACGTGTCCTTTCCATTTTGTTTAAAGTGACCGTTTGTGTGTGAGCGAATGCAGCATTTGTGTTGTGTGTGTGTGTATGTGTGTGCTCATGTGTACTTGTGTGTGGAGAGTTCAGTGTTCATGCTTATGTCAGTGGTCTGACATTTTCTGTGGTATTGTTATCAACTTTGGACCTGTACTATATAAGACTTCAGGCTATGGACCCATTGTGTTGTCCAGCTCATACCTCTCAGCTGGAACTCTTTTGCAGGCATTTGTTTGCAAAATAATTCAGACGTAAGTAAAAGTTTTATTTTTCAAACCTCTGTAACTTTGCACTCACCACAATTCTACCTGTTGTGGAAGAACATTCAGAATGTTTCCTTTCAAAAGAGCCAGACTTGTGCATCTGCTACAAATGGTTCCAGACCAAAATAGTGACCAATTTACTTTCAGAATGCAATCGACAGGCGTTATGCAAAATATGCCCGACTGCTAAGAGGGTAAACAATATAATAATGATCTTGGTGAAATAAACTCCTGCAAAACCCAGATAATGTTCAGTCAATAAATGTGTCGAATTAGTAAAAAAATTGCCGCCATACACTCATAAAGAATATAGACAGAGTAGTCCACACTGAATAGGGCATTGGGAAAGGGTAGAGACAACAGTAAACAGCTTGCTTATGCTCATGTTGTGTGTTAAATCAGGTGTTGATTCGCTAACGGTTGCTTTAAGCTACAGTAGCAAGTGATGATCCCAGGTGCCTCTCAGTAGGGATCAACTTTGTGTTTGGGCTTATGTCAGTGAGAACAGCTGGGGATCGAGAGGGCTATTCTTAGCTGCTGTCACATTAGCACTGGGAGCCGGTGAGCGTTACCTCTGGGACCTCCAAAACAAGCCTCTCCCTGCTACCATGGGTTAGCCCCCTGCTAATGCGCTCACCTCAGCACAGTATACTCAGAACATACACAGACTGCTTACATCCTAAGGCTCTTGTTGACACTTTCCAGAAATACATTCGCTCACTCTACTCCGCTCCTGTTTTTTTTTTATGTTTTATGTTGCGAAAGGTTGGCGTGAATAAGTTAATCTACTTCAAAAGGAAGCTTATATACAAGAACATATTCAAGATGGTAAATGGACTGCATTTATATAGAGCTTTTATTCAAAGTGCTTTACAATTTATGCCTCACATTCACCCATTCACTCATCGACAGAGGCAACCACGTAAGGTGCCAACCTGCTCATCGGGAGCAGTTATGGGTGAAGTGTTTTCTCAAGGACACTTCGACACACTGGAGGAGGAGGGAGGAGCGGGAATCGAACCGGGTACCTTCTGATTACCAGACGACCGCTCTACCTCCTGAGCCACTGTCAACACAAGATGATGGTCGTTAACACATTGGTTGCCAGCAGGGGGTGCGCGATTTATCGCTTGAGTGCCACCACTCTAATCAATGAGAGGACGAGCACATTTGCGAACGCATAAACTATATCTTAAATTATGGCTATGTGTCTAATATGCCCGTCACTTATCAATGACTTGCTTGCAGTCAACATGTACGAAACAGATTGTTTTTTCATCAGTACATTTCCGTTTTATACCGTTTTAAATACTAGTATAGTTTTGGAGATTTCTAGATAGAAGATTCCGCGATAATAGCTCTTTAGTGGAATACACACAACACGTTGTCATTTTCCGGCTGATTTATGAATCGTTTTCAAATAAATGCTAGATTATCGATAGTATATGTGTACTTATGCACGGTAGAGAAGCAGGCTGAAAAAAATCGATTATCTATGTCCTGCTTGGCACTAACGTTACTCACACACACATACACACATAGGAGACACGTTGTGAACGCTGTGGAAAAAAACTCTGATTAACCCAATACTGGTAAAATAAAGTCCTTACCTCACATCAGATGTTCTGCAAAAAGATTCATCCAATTCCTGATCGCCATTCCAAATATCGATCGCGTTTATTGATCCAACGGTATAACTCAAAACACATAATCGACGTGTCTTCCAGTTCCCTCAGTGGATGCAATAGTCTCAGGTTACATGTCTCAGAAGTCAAATGTGGAGCCCGGAGTTTTTTTTTCTGATGAATTCCAATCGACTCCATTCCAATGGGTGCAATACCATCCGGGAGACGATAGGGGCCGGTATTTGCCCTTTTCGAGCTCAGAGCCAGTCCCAATGATAACATGAGGCTGTATGGATGAAAAATGAATGGATATCGCTAATAAAAGAAATAACGATTAAATAACGAGATTTCTCGTCATTGGCACTCAACGCATGGCGGCCAACAACAACATTTCTCGTCGTTGGCACCCAATGTGTTAAGCAATAGAACTAGTATTTACATGTCCAATGTTTAATTTTATGGTTCTTTGATTAAGGCCACTTGTTTCCCACCTACCGTGTCCAAGGCGGCGGAGGCCCGGAGGTCCGGCAGGAAGCCCACGTCCAGCAGGTGGAGCAGGAAGCTCTGGTCCTCGATACCATACACCCTGTCCAGGAACAGCACCATGGGAGCCTTGTGGTCCGGACAGAAACTGGCCGACATGTCGGGCTCCGTGACTGACCCATCTGGGAGGGTAGGGGGAGAGAAGGAGATCAAAGATAAGAGAAATAGAAGGAATGAGCAGAGAACATGAATTTAGAAATATGGATACTAGAAATAATAGAACAACTTTTCAGCATGAACACAAATGTCTTCCACTGTGTTCTGAATAATTAACAGCCCATACATAATTCATTCATTCAAACCTTTATTTAAAACTCAAAGAACCATTGAGGTTGAGGTTGCCCTCATTTACAATGACGTCGAGTGACAAATCAAAAGAAATAAAAATCTGTTAAATAATTAGAATGATAATAAATACGACAATATTTGTATCATTAACAATTACATTTGGCATTTATAGTCCTGACTCAATGAGGCATCATGAGCATTACACACAGATACTGTATTAATATGCCATATACTGTCTTCTTATCTATGATATTATTTATTGTTGGTTTGATTTATTCCTATTGCTAGAACTAAATAAATGCGTGGATAAACGGCTTAGTGAGGCAGCCTCAGTGCACAAGCACACACACACACACGTACTGTATACGTGCTAAATGAATCGTTCCAGCAAAGTAGGCTTCTATTATTGTAATGACTTGTTTTATTATGTATTATAGTAGTAAGTCCTACTGTAGAACATGACATATCTCATTTAATAATGTCAATACTGAATTGGCTCTGGGCAGCAATCCCCAATTACTTGTCCCAGAGAAAGCTGTTGAAAACACGGGCCCACACCAGTCTGTCCGACTTACAACTGCCTTTTCGAGTTCGTAAATCCTACATAAATCCTACAACGAATTTACAATACGAAGCCGTTCGAGAATGCCGAATAAGTACGTAAATCGAGTTACGAAGGAATTCCTTGGTAACTTTTACGTATGTCCGTTTGAGAATGAGGACCATTGTTTGTCAAACAATGTCAAACTTGAGTGCCTACAGTCTTGAGTGCATAGTAGTATAGACATATTATCATACCTGTAGTAGTAATATAGGCAAGGTAGATTACTTAGTAGTACTCTTCGACATATATATAAAAAAATGTATTCAGTTTTTGAAAATTGGATGGGTTTTGGCTGTCCTGTGGAGCGAGGACTGAGAATAGCCTGCTTCTCTTCTCTTTATACAGTATGTATAAAGCTGAAGCTGCCTCACTAAGCCATTTCTCCACGCATTTATTTATTTATGGAGCATTTATTTATCCACTCTGGTTGGATGGTGTATTGTACTTGTGCTGTATAATGACAATATATATATATATTGTTTTTTTTAACACTCCAAAAATACCATACATCAGCATAAGATATATAGCCTAAAAATAATCCTACTTTTCAGTTATTCTCAAGGACGTAGTCATGCAAAAACTGAAAGAATGAGGCAGCTTGACATCAGGCACATTATTTTGACAGTGACGGTTAGAGCTAGGAGAGAGAGGGGAGGCATTGCTGATTTAAACATGCTTGTCATTTATTTGGTAAAAAAATAAGTTTACCTTTAATAATGTTTGGCACACAAAGACCAAACTGACTGAAAAATATAGGCAACATTTGTCAAAGTATTAACTTAGTGCAAACAAACAAAATAATTAAACCTTTCTATTTTTGTGGCCACATTATAGACAAAGTCCATCAAAATAAAGTATGCATATGCTCAACCAGCACTAGACTTTCTTATCACAAAGGAACAGTCACTGTGTTATTTAAAATAAATAAATCATGTGTACTAAATATTTTCACTGCATGGTACCTAATCGACTCGACTCGCTTTTGCTTTTTGAGTGTCTTGGATGCCGTATTTGAAGTGACGTCACACAAGGAAGTAAATAGTCAACAGTAAGACTGTGTTTGAAGGAGAAGCCCTGATGATATAATATAAACCAACAGCCAATAAATGTGAAGTTATCTTTGAACCTCTGTTGTCAAGCCTCGTCAATATACCCCCCCCCCCCCCCTTCCCCAAAAAATTTAACTGGTGTCGTGGAGTCACTTCACTGTGATCGTTTCCACGGTTAGCTTGCGGCTAACGCTAGTTAGCTTGCGGCTAACTTAACGTTAGCCTAGCTTGTGGCTAACGTTATAACCGAACAATACACACATGCCCCGAACCGGGGAGGTCGTACCGAACGGTGTACGGTTCGAATGCGTACCGTTCCACCCCTAATATATATATATATTCTGATATTATTCATTAGCTGTTGCCGTTTATATTATCATGTATTTCAATGCATTTTTATGAGAGACCGTTCTGGGGACTGAAGCGGGTGCAGTAATTCTGGCAGTCTGAGTGTTAAGCATGAGTCAATAATTGGAGCGAGTTAGATAGAGTTCAAAGTTCCAATCTTCCAAGCATTATTTTGATGTAAGGTGGTATCTTTCCAACAGGGGTTTTATAGATAAACAAATCCAAATATTTATTACGCCTCTCAGCCAGAGAAGACCAGCCCACCTCGTCATACAGGATACAATGGTGAGTACCATATATCACCAGAAACAAATCTGAGAGTGGAATGATAGACAGAGTCTATGGTTTAAGAGTGGAAGTGACGTACCCATAATCCAAAACGGATAAGTAAACTGCTTCAACAATCCTTTTTCTACTAATCATAGGGAGGCTGGTTCTGTTTCTGTAAAATAAGCCATTATTTTGCTGACAATATTGTCTATATGGTATTTAAATGTAAATTCCTTTAGATCCCTTTGCAGTGGATATATCCATACTATTATAATCAATATCTCTGGCTCTAGTAGACAGTATACATTTTGTTTTATTTGCATTAAGTACCAGGTTAAGATTGATACCTGCATCTTGTAGATATTAAAGGAAAGTTGCAGGTTCTCATGCTAATTGTACAGAATCAGCAATACAATGCATTAATAGTGTCATCAGCATACAGATGAACTTGACAGCCGCTCAATGAAGAAACAATATCATTAATATAAATGGTAAAGAGGACAGGGCGCAAAAGTTGTGGAACACGTTTTGTTACCGGCAAGAACTTACTGTAGACTGGACACTACCTGACTTCACACACTCTCAAACAAATCATTCTGAAACCAATCACAAGCATTTCCATCCAAGCCAATAGTGTGTAATCTTCATAAGAGCAAAACATTTTCAACTGTATCAAATGCTTTTTTTGACAGATCTATGAAAAGGGCAGCACTCTTTTTTGCTGTTGTGTGTCGCTAGAGCGAATGTGTGGGCGGAGTCTGTGTGGTGTGCTGTTGTGTGACGATAGAGTGAGTGTGTGGGCGGAATCTGTGTGGTGTGCTGTTGTGTGACGATAGAGTGAGTGTGTGGGCGGAGTCTGTGTGGTGTGCTGTTGTGTGACGATAGAGTGAGTGTGTGGGCGGAGTTTGCTGAGCGGAGTGAACTGAGAAACGTGGCTCATGGTGTTCACACAATCATTATTAATACGACGGGGCCCTGTGTATTATTTTTCAATAAATAAATGACCAGCATCGGCAAAGTGTTTATAAAGAACTAGGCAAGCTAAACAAAACAGTCACCACATTTAACATGTGTAGGCAGAGAAATTGTGTTTTTTGTTTTTGTCTGTGCTTATTGCCTTCCAAAAATGTGTAAGGTTTGAGTTGGAGCTAGTAATTAAGTCTCATTAATAATTTGATTTGGCATTTCTCACAGAGGATGTGCATTTATGTCTACGGTTTCTAAATGTGGACCACTGGTAGTTACATTGGTGCATCTAGCAAGAGACCAGGCTTCCCTAAACAGAGCCGCTAGCTCATCGGAAAGCCAAAGACTTTATCTATCTTTCATTCTAAGCTTTTTGAAGGGTGAATGTCTATAAATGATTGATAGTAAATAGGGATGCCCCAATCACGTTTTTTGCCACCGATACCGATCACCGATCGTCTATGAGCCATATCGGCCGATACACTGCCGATACCGATCGTTTTTGGTTTTATAAAAAATGTAAAAAAAAAATTATATATACCTCCTTTTTTTAATATATATATATTATATAATTATACTTGTAGTTGTATTATCTGTGAGACATCGCCACCACGCAACAAGTCAAAATGCTCGCTATCTGCAAACAGCTCCACTGTCTGTGTGTATACTCTGCTTTGGTCAAATCACATTCAGCATGCCCTCAGCGTCCCCAGTCAGAGCGATAGTTCAACAGGGTCTGAAACGTATAAGATGTGAAGCATGATAGCTAATTAGCCAACAGCTGCAAAAACGAATAATGTCAATTATGTTATAAGACATTGATATCAGGAGCTATCTGTAGCTACTGCTAGCCGGCTAGATAACGTTAGACAACAATGTATTAAACTAAAGTGAACTATTTAACGGAGGTCTCATGCACTAGACTATTGCCGGAGCATTTGTTGATATCATGAGCTATCAGTATCTAGCCAGCTAGATAACGTTAGACAATGCCTCATGTATTAAACTAAAAGTGCATAGTTGACTGGGTCATTTTGTTTAAACAGTAACGTTAGCTAGGTAGCTAACGTTAGCTCATGTAGCGATAGCTAGTTAGCCAACGCTAGCCAGCACCTGCGAAAACAAATGCCAAACTGATGATATCAGACGTTGATATCAGGAGCTATCAGTAGCTAGATAACATTAGACAATGCCTCATGCATTAAACTAAAGTGAATAGGCCATTTTGTTTAATGCTTGTTATGTTGAAAGAAGAGCTCTGAGCTGCTCATGCACTAGACTCGAGTCTAGACTATTGCCGGAGCTTGTTGACATGACGGGTCTGGGAGGGGGAGGAAGAGGGGGAGGGGCATTGCGCTGCAGCAGCAGCAGCTGTGTGCCTGAGAGAGAAGTCAGCGAGTGAGAACTCCGCTGAGAATTGGATCATGTTTTCCGCGCGTGTCTTCGATCGGTTTTCACGATCGGCGAAAATAAAGCATTATCGGAATTCACCAATCTCATATTTATAGTGTATATCGGCCGATACTGATCGCTGGCCGATCGATCGGGGCATCCCTAATAGTAAAGTATTTATGAAACAATCCAGAGCTCGACATCTGGGATTTCAGTAGTATAATAAATATTACTGTGATGGAGGTCATTTATAAAGGCCTGTTCATTCAATTCCTTTCGACAACAACTTGGGATTGGGCAATGATCACTTATCCCCAGAGACAGTAATTTTATCATTTCTATTGGAATATATAGTAAACTTTGTATGGTATTTTACATTAGGCCTGGTAAGGTCTGTAATTAACGGTGATAAATTGAGTTTGCCTCATACTTCTCTCAAATGGTCAGATACAGTGGTCAACCAATACTGTGGAGTCTCTTCTGATTAGGACAGCCATGTGTATTCATTAGGCCGTATGAGAGTATTTTGCTGGAGGCACGGCTCACTGCCTCTGTTCTGTCGACGGGAGCTCCCTGTGTGGCAGGGGGCAAGGCTCGTAGCAGCACATAAGAGGCAAGCATCGCCCTGCTTAGGGAGAACAATCAATAGAGAGAAGAAACAGCCCCGCTGTAGAAATGATAGGGCTTACTCAGACCAATGAAAGTGTGCAGTAAAACACAGAGCTGATTAAAAACACATCACGCAAAAAACAAACGACTGGTCTGCCTTTTCATAGAGCTAGATGTCCTTCTGCGTTGATAGAGCAAGTGTGTGGGCGGAGTCTGTGTGGTGTGCTGTTGTGTGTCGCTAGAGTGAGTGTGTGTGCGGACTCTGTGTGGTGTGCTGTTGTGTGTCGCTAGAGTGAGTGTGTGGGCGGAGTCTGTGTGGTGTGCTGTTGTGTGTCGCTAGAGTGAGTGTGTGGGCGGAGTCTGTGTGGTGTGCTGTTGTGTGTCGCTAGAGTGAGTGTGTGGGCGGAGTCTGTGTGGTGTGCTGTTGTGTGTCGCTAGAGTGAGTGTGTGGGCGGAGTCTGTGTGGTGTGCTGTTGTGTGACGATAGAGTGAGTGTGTGGGCGGAGTCTGTGTGGTGTGCTGTTGTGTGACGATAGAGTGAGTGTGTGGGCGGAGTCTGTGTGGTGTGCTGTTGTGTGTCGCTAGAGTGAGTGTGTGGGCGGAGTCTGTGTGGTGTGCTGTTGTGTGACGATAGAGTGAGTGTGTGGGCGGAGTCTGTGTGGTGTGCTGTTGTGTGTCGCTAGAGTGAGTGTGTGTGCGGAGTCTGTGTGGTGTGCTGTTGTGTGACGATAGAGCGACAGC
>NC_140167.1:33769727-33777690 GCF_963971535.1 Notolepis coatsorum | reverse complement strand
CGGTCTCGTGCATGCCCAGCACCCTCATGAGGTTGGGGTGCTGGTAGAACACCTTGTTGTTCATGATGTCACTGGAGAGCAGGGGTGACAACACGAGGCACGTCAGTCCAGGGCTACGGTAGGCATTAATACTAAACTGACCTGCTGAATTGCTGGAGCATTGTCTACAATATGAGATGTCAAAGCAAAGAAATGGATAAAAACAAAGTCGGAGACACATTCAAGGTTTCTCAGGACTCAGACAATGTGAGCGAGTACTGAACCCATAACTTTAACACGATTGCTGTAACACCATACTAACTCCATATACCTACCCAACATCATGGTGTCATCAGAAAAGGCAAATAAAGTACTAATCAACCACAGGAAAAAGGGTACATAATGTACGTTATGTTATAGCCATAAGTAATATATTTACGTCTTGTATAAGTAATATATTTATGTTTTGTATCAGCAAAATCAATTCAAAACAAACACCACAACCGGGATGATTGTGCTCATAGCGAGTGCTCTCACCACTAGACCACACACCCACGCTGATACAACAATACTATGATGATGGTTCGTTTTAACAGTTATGGTTATGGTTAAGATATAAAGTTAGGGTTAAGGTTAAGGTTCGATGGCTATGGTTAGTCTAAGAAGGTAACAGTGTGGTTACTGTAAGGTTAGGGTTAGGGTTTGGGCAAGGCTATTGGAAAAGGGTGTCTTGGTAGTCTTGAGGTAAAGGCACTTGTCTCCCATGCAGTGCGCAGGATTCGTTCCCCAGCAGGGGAGGTCAAATGTTTTCTGAAATGTTAAGTTAACATTTTCTGAATATGTAATGTATGTACTGTACTTATTTGTAATACGTACACATTGTACATTTTCGGAAATAGGTCAATATATTACTGATGGATATAGCATAACATACAATATGTACCTTTTCCCTGTTTAGTACTTTATTTCCATATTTAAGCGAGATCGGGCTGACCTACCCCAGTCCATCGATCATGAGCTTCTCCTCTTCTTTGCCCATGCGGACAGACAGCAGGGATCTGATCTGTCCCAGAGACGCCAGGAGGTTAATGGCGTCCTGGACAGAGGCGGCGCTGATGGTGTAGCTCTTCCTCATGGCCCGCAGCAGCTCCCCGATGCTGTCGTACTGCCTCCTCAGCAAACTGAACATCTTCCTGACCAGCTCCGGGTCCTGGATGTGGCACTCCTGGGCCCAGCTCACCATGGTCTGAGAGATCAGCTCCTTCAGGTTGGCTATATGGGGGAGAGAAGAAAGTGGCAAAAAAAAGATTGTTGTGCAGTTAATATGTTGGTCAGTATTGATGAGGCAAAAGCTCCAATATATATCTTTCCCTTCTAAACCTTTATTTACCCAAGATGTAATGAGCATGTGTAATATACTCAGCAATTCAGATTCAGATTCAGATTCAGATTAATTTAACCTCTTAAGTCCGGAGCCCTATTTTCTGAAAATCCGCCTAAAATACATACCTAAGTAAATGGAAGATTGCTCCACTTCTACAAGGGCCATTTGCATGTTCTTGGTATCTAGGGACTTCTATGGACCTCAGTGAATGTATTCCCAGTGTCATAAATACTGTGTATATTACTAGGCTTGCTTAAATTGTGATGAAACAAAGGAGAATATGAATTATGATTTTTCTTTGCATCTTTGACAGCGAATAACACCATGCTAAACATGACCAGACATGAAAAACTTCAGTACCTTCTTGAGATCCCGTGTACAAAATATCTAAGGAAATGAATAAAGGGAAGATGATTAAACAGAAGGTTTTGTAGATACAGTACTGAATTCTGCCATCCGGACCCATGCTATTTGAAATATTATTATAGAATATAGAATATGAGGCCTATAAATTACCTTATTATAGCCAATTTACACATCTATGGGTTGGGCCAAATCTACTGTTTCCAAGTTCAAGTTCAAGTTCAAGTTCTTTAATAGTTGTCATACAGAAGTACAGAATACTTTCATACAAAATGCTTCTTACTGTTACGCTCCAGAGACTGTGCTAGACAAGATAGTATCAAATAACATAATAACATAATATAGCATGAATTTAGAAGAAGAAAATGAGGTCACAGTGTTCGGTATAGACATATGTACAATGTTCTGAGTTACCATATAATATACAATACACAATACTATGCAGTGTACTAATGTACAGTACTATCTAGTGCAAAGCAGAAATGGGATGAGGTACAATTTTAGGTACAATTTACAGTAAGGTGTACGAGTTGTAGTGCAATCCTTCATCCATAAATATAAATATAAAGTGTGGGGAGTGGGTGCTACAGTGTGTTTGTTTAAAGTGGGTGTGTGCTATAAAGTGTGTGGAGTGGGTGCTACAGTGTGTTTGTTTAAAGTGGGTGTGTGCATGTGGATGTGTGTGCTATGTGCGTTTGGTGGTTGTTGTTGTGTAGTGTTCATTCATTGTTCGTTTAGCAGCCTGATGGCCTGGGGATAGAAGCTTCTTCTGAGTCTTTCTGTGCTCGCCTTGAGACTCCGGTATCGCTTGCCTGACCGCAGCAGTTCAAAGAGGCAGTTGTTCGGGGGACTGGAGTCTTTAATGATTCTCTTAGCCTTGCCCTTGCAACGCTTGTAGTAAATGTTCTGGAGGGTGGGGAGCCCCCCTCCAATTGTGCGTTCGGCTGAACGTGTCACTCTTTGTAGTCTGCTTCGGTCTTGTGCAGTGCTATTCCCAAACCAGGAGGTGATGTTGCCGGTCAGGATGCTCTCTATTGTACATGAGTAGAAGTTCTTAAGGATCTTCTGGCTGACTTGGAACTTCCTTAGGCGCCTGAGGAAGTAGAGGCGTTGTCGTGCCTTCTTCACAACACTGTCAATGTGTGTGGTCCATGTCAAGTCCTCGGATATGTAGGCTCCGAGGTACTTGAAGCTGTTGACTCTCTCAACCGGTGCCCCGTCGATGCTGAGGGGGCTGTAGTCCTTGACCCCCGACCTCCTGAAGTCCACAATCATCTCCTTTGTTTTGCTGACGTTCAGGGAGAGGCTGTTTTCCTGGCACCATCCCGCCAGGACCTTGACCTCTTCCAGGTAGGCCCTCTCGTCGTTGGCAGAGATCAGGCCCACCACCACTGTGTCGTCATCAAATTTGACGATTGTATTGCTACTCCGCTGAGCCACACAGTCGTGTGTGTACAGGGAGTAGAGGAGGGGACTCAGAACACAGCCCTGGGGGGCCCCTATGTTGAGGGTGATGGATGAGGAGGTGCAGTTGCCTGCTCTCACCACCTGGGGTCTGCCAGTCAGGAAGTCCAAGACCCACTGGCAGAGGTCATAGCCCAAGCCCAGGTCCCTGAGCTTGGCTATGAGTATGGAGGGGACTATGGTATTGAATGCCGAGCTGTAGTCGATGAATAGCATTCTCACATAGTTCCCCTGCCTCTTGTCCAGGTGTGATGCTGCTGTGTGCAGCACATGGGATATGGCGTCCTCCGTGGACCTGTTGGGGCGGTATGCAAATTGCAGGGGGTCCATGTTGATGGGGAGGGAGGAGCAGATGTAGCCCTTTACTAGCTTCTCAAAGCACTTCATGGCTATGGAGGTGAGAGCTACAGGGCGGTAGTCGTTGAGGCAAGCAGGATTCCAATGGCAGAGTTCAATTTGGATTTAGTATCACCAGGTGTGCATGAAGAACCGAGAATGAAATCTACTGTAAATACAGTCAGCTTTTTATTTTTGCGACAGGTCTGCCATTTTGAATCCGTTTGCAACGCAGAAGGTAGACACACTAACTGCACCCCAATCTATGCCAATAACGTTCAGTTTTGTGATGTAGTATCCCGAGAAATAAGAGAAATAAAAGAAATTCATACACAAGCAATTTGCTTGCTTGAGGCTAGAATTTCCTAGGTACTGTAGTTTTTCAAAATTTCAACGCTCATTCGAAATCATCATCATTCGGCGATTAAAAATGGCCGACCTCCGTGAAAATATGATCACGTTTCAAAAACTAAAATCTCACTAATAACACTTTAACCTATTGGTAAACAAACGTATTGCTGAAAATATACACTGTTGTGACATGGTTAGGATGTTTACTCTTGGATACATTTGAAGAAAAAAAAAAAAAAACATTAGGTCATACAGTCTAGACAGATTGATTTATGACGTGATGTCATTTTGGGACCGGTACCGGACCTGTCGGGTGGAAGAGGTTTAAGCAATATGTGTAAACACATTGGTAATTGTTTCGGCATTACAGTGTATGCATTTTTCCATAACACTTTTTTTTCACATAACAACAGCAACAACAGACAAAGGACAAAGACAGTGCAATGAAGGATTAATAATTTGAATAAATATATATATATAAAGTGTATAAAGTGTAAAGTAAAGTGCAGAGTTCCAGTCAGGCCCAGTGCAGTATTATTGCCAGTGTCATTGTTATTGTGCCAGTGTCACTTGGGGGCGGGGGGGCCTGAGTCATTGATAACATTGGCGGCTGAGGGGGAAAAACTCCGTCTGTGAAGGGCTTTCACAGCCTTTGGAATCCGCAGCCTTCTCCCAGAGGGGAGCAGGGTGAAGAGGCTGTGGCCGGGGTGGGAGGGGTCGGCCATGATCTTTTTTGCCCTCTTCAGCGCCCTGGAGTCATGCAGGGACCTGAGGGAGGGCAGGGGACAGCTGATCACCCTCTCCACGGAGCGAAGATGCTGGGAAGCTCCCTGACCCTCTTTCTATAAAAGCAGCAGATATTCAGTGATTTTTTATCTTGATACATCCCAACAATATCATAACATCTCTGGGGTCATGTGCCATGGAATCTTGGTGTGACTGACATCCTATTGTCTCCCATTAATATTGTATGATCACGTGGACTGCATAGGAGCACCTTACGACACTGACTTAATTTACCTATCTCAAACCCTGCCCTCATTTCTTGATCCTCCAATCACAACTGTTGCTTCCCTCGGCACAGTTGTGATTGTAGGATCGAGAAAAGAGGGCGGGTTTGAGATAGGTAAATTAAGTCAGTGATGTAAGGTGCTCCTATGCAGTCCACGTGATCATTGTACTTCGTGCAGAAGTATTTATTATAAGCTTAAGGTTATTTATTTAAGGAGTATGACTCATGGCAAAGGACCTGGGCCCTCATTCATCAACGTGTTCTACGCACAGATCTGTGCTTACCCTGTGCGTACGATCATTTCTAAGCAAAGAGTGGGATTCATCAATTTCAACTTGAACTTGACTCCGTGCGTACATCTACGCACAGCTCGGACCATGCGTACCTGGCGCCCAGTGGTAGAATATATTATTACAACAAGGAAATGAGCTTCTGTGCATAATAACACTGGCATGTCCTGTACGAACCGTAGTTCATTATAGTTCATTGTAAAATAGCAACAGTAGTGTAATTATGGTCAAAACCCTATAAATAGCATTTGGAATAATAGATATTTCTCTCAGAATGAATGCAGCATGGTTTATATAGCGTTATCGGAATATACGGGGTGACTGACTGCGCTCCGCGTAGCTTGATTGATTGATTGATTGAAAAGTTTATTAACAGATTGCAGAATGGGTACAGTACAGTACAGCTCAGTACATACAATTGTTAATTGGGGATGCAGACCAACTTTCGTCTTGTTTACATCAGGGTCCCCCATTTTCAATTCATCATAAATCATAAAGCTCAACTCGTTATTATTTTGCGCACAGACCGCCGAAACACGGGAACGTTTTGATTATATTTAAAAGGCTTTACGTTAAACGAAACAAGTGGAATTTCGAAGCTGTAAGCAGAATAAGTCATATGAATATAGTGTTCTTCCCCCTTTTTACTGTATAAGAAAGAATAGAAAACGCATTGCAATGACACCATGCAGATAGTGGACAGACTATATGATGGGATTCAAGTTCGCGTTTTTGTTGATCATAGGCATGCTGTCAGAGTATGATATCTTAATCAAACATTCTAGAACATTTGTCGTCACAGATCATGTCCTAATAGAACATAGGCTATGGCATGGATCGTGATATTGTGTGGACTGTTATTATTACTGTACACCGGTACCACCCATTGTGACAACAGCCTTGTGAGTCCCGCACACAAACATGATGGAATTCAAGTTCATGTATTGAAAGGCAGGCTACATCATACATGCAGTGAGATTCATTGTTCTTGTATATGCTCTCGTATTATATTGTTTATATAGGCTACCCAATACTGACATCAAAATAGATTGTAGTATGCCTCTAGAAATCATATGCAGCAGGTAGAAAATTGACGGGAGATCCATCGCGATTTGGAATAGAATTGAGGAGAACTTTAATCCCTGTGTATTAATCAAACAACACGGGAAAAGGCAGTCATATTCCAGCGCGGTCTTTATTAGCCGACAACAAAATAGATGCCTCTAAAAATCATATAGCCAATCGAACACAACTAATAAAGGCATTCATATTACAGCACGGTTATAATGACACACAACCAACGCCAAACAGTGGTCAACGAACGGTCTTTATTAGTATTTTGAGCTGTCCAGGCAGAATTGCAGCAATGGTCTTAGGGAGCCGTTGATATCTGACATCACCGTTTACAAATCCGCCTTTTATTTATCCCATAATACGCGATAGTGTCTTCTTGGTTCGACAGCAGTGAATTCTCCGTGGAGTTTCTCAGAGTCCCGCTCGGGTCAGTCCATTATTTCACATCCCATGGGGGGTGTTTCCTCATTTTCATGACCATATATGGATAATCATGTACGAGCATTGACGGTAGAACAAAGTGGTATTCATCAACACGGAGGAGCATAGAGCCTGCGTACGCACCGTGTGATGAATCCCGACTTCCCTGTGCGTACACTAGTTCTACATTCCGTGCTTACGTGTGGAAATAGAAATGTTCTACGCACACTATTGATGAATGAGGGCCCTGGCATCTCCCACATTCACCACTTTCAGAGAGCTATTACCATACTTATACTATACTGTAGCGCTCAGAGATCACCATTATATGATCAAAATGGCAGTCAGACATAAGAAATGAAACGTGGAGTCTCTTTTATCCCACCATTCATCCAGATACTGTATATACTGTAAAGGTCAAGAGAGAGGGTCTACTGATCTACCTGTTCTCTACCCTGTGAAGTGGACTGGCCTTGACAGTCAAGTGCTCTCTGCATTGCAGCGCACATGCGCGCACACACACACACACACACACGCACGCACGCACGCACACACACACACACACACACACACACACACACACACACACACACACACACTATTAACAGCCAATATCCAACTCCCGGACAAACCTAGCATTGGGGTCAGCCATGTCATGTGTATGATGATGCTGTGTGGTGGACTTGGTATGTATCGTCCTATTTCCCTGCTGCTGACATTCTATATGCTCTCTGGTTCCCTGTGCAGAGGAGATGTCAGGGGGCCAACAGGGGCCGCCATTAGATTGGTAGGGAACCCCTCCCTGAGGAACGGGCCAATTCAATTATTTATCAAAACATCCAAATGTCAGCGCAATCTTGAGGGGTTCTGAACTCCACCACCTCTGCTGGGAGATGGAGAGAGAGAAAGAGAGAGAAAGAGATGGGGGCGAGGGACACTGCTGCCATTCCCCTGCTATTCACACCGCTGAGACATTGAAGGAGAATGTCAACAGGGATACAGGGGACCAAATCGTGTTTACACGGCTGACGGTCGAATTAAAAAGTGCTGGCGTCTCCACCCTTTTGCCACCAGTCCCAATTGAAATGCCCCACGTCGGATTTCCTCGGAGTAATCGCATCAGTCCCACGGTTTCGCTCCCAATTACTTCAAAATGCCATATCTCTTATGCCGCGATGGCTGTGTCACTTCACTGCATTTTTATTAGACGGCTACTGCGATTTGACAATAAAAAATATAGCATTGCGGTTGAAGGGAGAAGTTTCACATGCTCAAAACAAGCCTGTGTAA
>NC_140167.1:33764727-33767227 GCF_963971535.1 Notolepis coatsorum | reverse complement strand
TATGCGCCTCTCATGTGAATAGATAGGAAGACAGACGCTCCTCGAGTGAACCCCAGGTGCCCTGCATTAGCTAACGTTGACAAGGGTTAATGATATTATGTGTTTCAATATGAGGGCCACTATTCACCCTGCCTCTTCTGAACAACACATATTGTGAGAGCTCACACTGTAGGCTACTTGCTAATGACCCATGCAGCATTTTAGTAGCTAATAATAGGCTAAATAAAAAATGTGTCATAAACAAGACACAAGTTGTTGCATATTGATCATAATATGCCATGTAATTGCTCTCTGTTTATGTACAAAGTTATTATTACATCAGGGAACTCATAGAATATTGTCATATTTAGACACTGCGTCACGTACAAAAAAGTTCAACACAATTCAGCGAGTGTGTGAGACGAGCACAAATGCGACAGTTTCGCCCATTTGTCATTTGCCCTGCCAACCTGACCGTGCTTCCCTGCCTGCCTGCCAGCCTGGCTGTACTTCTGCCTGCCCTGCCAGCCTGGCTGTACTTCTGCCTGCCTGCCAGCCTGGCTGTACTTCTGCCTGCCTGCCAGCCTGGCTGTACTTCTCCCTGCCTGCCAGCCTGGCTGTACTTCTGCTTGCCCTGCCAGCCTGGCTGTACTTCTGCCTGCCTGCCCTGCCAGCCTGGTTGTACTTCTGCCTGCCCTGCCAGCCTGGCTGTACTTCTGCCTGCCCTGCCAGCCTGGCTGTACTTCTGCCTGCCCTGCCAGCATGGCTGTACTTCTGCCTGCCCTGCCAGCCTGGCTGTACTTCTGCCTGCCCTGCCAGCCTGGCTGTACTTCTGCCTGCCTGCCAGCCTGGTTGTACTTCTGCCTGCCTGCCCTGCCAGCCTGGTCGTGCTTCTACCTGCCTGCCAGCCTGGCTGTACTTCTACCTGCCTGCGCGCCTGTCATTGAAAATCAAAAATCGAAATCAATGAAAGACAATTGCTCTCTGTCTGAAAATACCTTAAATCTCCCTGGACTCTCCCAGAATGAAGAACACCGTGAGACGTCATTAAAGTATGACCCTGAGGGAATGGAAGTGTGTGTGTGTGTGTGTGTGTGTGTGTGTGTGTGTGTGTGTGTGTGTGTGTGTGTGTGTGTGTGTGTGTGTGTGTGTGTGTGTGTGTGTGTGTGTGTGTGTGTGTGTGTGTGTGTGTGTGTGTGTGTGTGTGTGTGTGTGTGTGTGTGTGTGTGTGTGTGTGTGTGTAGCTGTGTGTAGCTGTGTGTAGCTGTGTGTAGTATAGCAGTGAAACAGAAGACAAGGCTGCAACCTTGAGGCTCAGTGGCGCAGACGCCACACACACACAGACACTCACATACACACACACACACATACTCACACACACACACACATACACACACACACACACACATACTCACACGCGCGCGCACACACACACACACACACACACACACACACCTACACACACACACACACACACACACCTACACACACACACACACACACACACACACACACACACACACACACACACAATTGACGTGATCAGGCTGCAGAATCGCTGTGTGGTTGTGATGAGAATATTATTCTGATGCAGTGGTTCTCTCCCCAGAATATCGAGCAATGATTTGGCATAAGATATGCAAAATACATGATCATATTTATAATCTTTGGTAAAGATGTTTTTTCGGGTGAAATAATACAGGAGATAATCCTCCAATTATTACAATTATGTCTGTACTTTTGAGGGTCACGAATAGGCATCTCTCTGTTTTAGGGGCCACAAACCAAAAAGGATTAGAACAATATTCTCTACCCCCTCCGTCTCTCCCGCTCTCCTTCCATTCTGTATCGATGCAATAACTCCTCTATGATACTAGTGCAATGAGGTTAACTGCAGCAGATGTCTGCAGCCATTCCAGTGTAGGGGCTGTGGGCAGTGGTTCAACTCCTAAACTGAGTTATGGGAATGAGAGAGAGCTTGTGTCCTTCTACTACTATAATTGTACTATGGGGAAATATCACAGCTATCCATAGTCTACCTGTGCGTCATTACGAGTGCTAAAAATAGCCCTGGAAGCTCTTGATACAGATCAGCTAACAACAGCTAGGCTGATCCATATCCGCTTCCATTCATTTGTGCTAAACTAGGCTAGCTTGCAGCAGAATAGCTTTCTACTGAACACACAGAGAGGAAATTGGTATCTATCATCTTGTCTGACTCTGGAGAAGACGGTAAGCACATTTCCCATAATGTTGGCATGTTCCATTAACAATGGGCCTATATTCTTTTTGGCTGTTTTAGTTAACTGTTACACAAATGTGTAGTGTTGATCTTTCTCACACTGCCGTTTGCAATGGTGTAATAATGGTAGTTAGTTATAAAAAAATATGTGTATGGTATAATACTGCTGAGGGAAGGTGCATCTGTGAAACCACCAATATATTACCACCTATATATTACCATCAATATATTACCACCTATGTTACCACCAATATATTACCACATATATATTACCACCAA
>NC_140167.1:33692227-33759727 GCF_963971535.1 Notolepis coatsorum | reverse complement strand
ACCTGTTCTCCCAAGCATACAACCTTCCCTACCCATAACCACCCTCCTCCAAACTACCACCTCCCCTCCCCTTCCCTACTTTCTCTCCGTCTCCTGTCCCACCCCCTCCCCTCGGTTTCCTTACTTCCCTGACTGTTCCCCTACTGGACTCTGTATTTGTTACTTGTTACCCGTGGTTTTATGTCTTGCGTATACATACTGTTGCTTATTCCCTGTGGTTCTTTGTTTCTCTGTTCATTTCTTTTGCTTATTGTCAGTGTCTTTGGGTTCTTGAAAAGCGCTTTATAAATCAAATGTATTATTATTATTATTATTATTATTATTATTATTATTATTATTATTATTATTATTATTATTATTATTATTATTATTATTATTATTATTATTATTATTATCTTATGGTATTATCTTATCTTAAACCTTTCACTGTCACACTACCAAAGGGTTAACCCTTTCACTGCGACAAGACAGAAGGTTAACCATTTCACTGCCACACGACAAAGGGTTAACCCTTTCAGTACCACGCGACAAATGGTTAACCCTTCCACTACCACACTACATAAGGTTAACCCTTTCACTACCACACCACAGAAGGTTAATACACACAGCTGTCCTGTACCTGTTCTCCTCAGGGATATGCACAGCCAGCATCTGCAGAGGCTCCACACACTGCACCACCCAGCCATGTCTCTCGCTGACCCTGGTCGTCTCCACCTTCAGGAAGATGTTGGGCATCCGGCTCCACAGCACCGTGTTGATGGTCTGGACATCCAGACGGGGAGGGCACTGGGGCACCGGGTTCTTGTGCTCGCTCTTAAAGATGGCCGATGACAGGGGCATGGCATTCTGGAGAGGGCAGAGGGCAAGTGGAGGCTTTCTTATTCAATCAATCAATCAATCGACTATTTATTTGTCCAGCCATTGATCCAATAATCCATTGATCCATTGATCCATCGATCCATTCATTCATTCGTTTGTCCATTCATCCATCCATTTGTTCATTCGTTGGTTCATCCATCCATCAATTCAGTCATTCATTCAATAATCAACCAATCAATCATCCATTCATCCATTTTTTCATCCATCTATCCATCCATCCATGAATTTGTTCATCCATCTATCCATGCATCCATTCTTTAGCCATACACCTTTCAAAAACACACTTCAAGGTTTGCAGATGATCTCAAGAGCATGCCACTAAGAGGACCGTACCTTTACTTTGGCCAGCTCAAACTGGAAGAGGTTGGGACTGGTGGGTCGCACGAACACAGCAGGGAAGAGTTTGGTGTTCGGCTCCACCTAGTCAACAACAACAACAACAGTCAGTATCAGGCAGTCAACAACAACAGTCAGTATCAGGCAGTCAACAATAACAGTCAGTATCAGGCAGTGTACAGGAAGTCCTCATGACAGGGTTGAGCAGTGGAAAGAGAGCATGACTGGCAGCTTAGCAGAAACACCAAGCAGGAGTGTACTATTTTACATGGGCCGCTGCCTGGTGTGCGCGTACGTCTGTATGGGTGTGTGCGTCAGAGAGGCTCGGTTTGGCAGGGTGACTCACTGCAGTGCAAAGCCTGCCCATGTTTCTGTGATAGAGAACATTAAGAAGATTATGTCCTACGAACGCTTCCCCTGAGATTCGTCTCCCTCTGGGTTCAGAGAGTGCGTCTGAACAGGCTGATACTAAAGTTTGAAGGTTGTCACAGCAGACACGTCACGTATCATATTAGTGAGTTACAGGCAGGAGGAAGAGGAGGACTGACTAATCAAGGTGAAGCGGATACAGTATGACAGGGATTTAAAGTATGTATGAGGTTAGATGTATAATTTAAGACATCATACGAGGACTGCTGAGAGAAGTGGTTTGTGACAGTAGATGGATGTATGGATAGATAGCTGGATGAATAGATGGATGAATGGAGGGAGGAATGGATAGATTTTTATTTGATTTTATTTTATTAGGGATCCCCATTATCTGGTGCCATAGCAACCAGCTAGTCTTCGGCCCTCATTCATCAACGTGGACGTAGAAAATGTTCTATTTCCACACGTAAGCACAGAATTTAGAATGAGTGTACGCACGGAAATATTGGGATTCATCAACCGTGCGTACACAGGTCCTATGCTCCCCCGTGTTGATAAATACCACTTTGTTCTACCGTCAATGCTCGTGCATGATTATCCATATATGGTCATGAAACACCCCCCTTGGGATGTGAAATAATGGACTGACCCGAGCGGAACTCTGAGAAACTCCACGGGAGATTATTCACTGAGGCGCTGTCGAACCAAGAAGACACAACGCGTGTTATGGGATAAATAAAAGGCTGACTTGTACACGGTGATGTCAGATATCAACGGCTCCCTAAGACCATTGCTGCAATTCTGCCTGGACAGCTCAAAACACTAATAAAGACCGTTCGTTGACCACTGTTTGGCGTTGGTTGTGTGTCATTATAACCGTGCTGTAATATGAATGCCTTTATTAGTTGTGTTCGATTGGCTATAATATGATTTTTAGAGGCATCTATTTTGTTGTCGGTATTACCGACAACAAAATAGATGCCTCTAAAAATCATATACTATTAGGTAGCCTATATGAATTACATATAATAGCAGCCATAGCCTACATTATGCAACAGTAACTTGCGCATATATAACACACAGCCCTGCGAAGCCTGCATACAGTAAACTAACTTGACAGACGTCTACACGTACGGTGATGTCGGATATGATATCTATTAACCATTGCTGCCTGGGCAGCGCAAACACTAATAAAGACCGTGCTGGAATATGACTGCCTTTTTCCGTTTTGTTTGATTAATACCCAGGGATTAAAGTTCTCCTCAATTTTATTCCAAATCGCGACGGATTTTCCGTAAATTTTCTACCTGCTGCATATGATTTCTAGAAGCATACAATCTATTTTGATGTCAGTATTGGGTAGCCTATATAAACAATAATACGAGAGCATATACAAGAACAATGAATATCACTGCCATGTATGATGTAGCCTGCCTTTCAATACATGAACTTGAATTCCATCATGTCTGTGTGCTGAGCTCAGTGAAGTTTCAACGGAGCGAGGTAATCTATTCTAATCAACAAATTGAAGTAGAAAGCATTCCGTTGTGGCCAATCTTATTTGGAAACATGACACAAAATAATAGTATGTCGCTTTTTATTTGAAACAATATTTAATCGCGTTTGGAGGTGCGTTCTGCTTCTGCCCCCCGTGCCAAACAAGCAAGCCAACCTCTTGTTCCCGCATGAGCCCGTTATAATTACACACTACTGTCGCTATTTTACAATGAACTATAATGAATTACGGGTCATACAGAAGTTGAACACGCCAGTGTTGAAACTAATGCACGGAAGCTTATTTCCGCCTTGAAACTAATGCAGAACTGAGGAGCGCTTATGCCGTAGTAACGATGTTCTACCACTGGGCATCAGCTAAGTGTGCTCCGAGCTGTGCGTAAATATAAGCACAGAGTCAAGTTCAAGTTGAAATTGATGAATCCCACTCTTTGCTTAGAAATGATCGTACGCACAGGTTAAGCACAAATCTGTGCGTAAGACACGTTGATGAATGAGGGCCCTGGGGTCCACACACAAAAAAACATACAAAAACAATTATTATTGCAAAAACTAAATTATTAAAAGTCAGTACACACAATGCATAATGAAACTACTGTAACAATTAAGATAGCCAAAATTACATTACAGTGTAAAACAAAAACAAAAAATTACTTTATAGTGTTAAAAACAATTTAAGATTATTTTAAAAAGTGAATCTACTGTAAATGCAGCAGAGGTTTTGAGGCAGGTTATTCCAAAGAGTTAATGCTCTAAAAATAAAAGATCTCCTTAAAGCGTAGGTTTTAGGACCTGGCTATTCAAGCTGCCTACTGGAACCTCTAGTGTAATGCTTGTGCACAGTATTACTAAAAACAATCTGATTATGTATAAAAACAGGAGTTTTACTGCTCATGACCAACTTGAACAGCACAAGTATATTTAAAGACAATCTATTTTCAACGTTAAGCCAAGAGAGGCTAGATAATGATAGATGGATGGATGGATGGATGGATGGATGGATGGATGGATGGATGGATGGATGGATGGATGGATGGATGGATGGATGGATGGATGGATGGATGGATGGATGGATGGATGGATGGATGGATGGATGGATGGATGGATGGATGGATGGATGGATGGATGGGTGGATAAAAGGGTGGGTGGACTGACTCAACTCAGACATTTAAACACAGACTTGAGCCAAACCCATAGATGCACATGGAGGGATGGTGCATTCTGTGGGAGAAACGTCACGTCTAGTCTCTACTTATGCTCCAGAAACATTGCACATTTAGATTCTGGGTAAATCTGAGCAATACATTGGCTTTTTGTTTTTGTTAGTGATCTTACAAATGCCAACACAAGTATTTAAAATAACTTTGGCAACATCTTTTTTTTTTATCCTTTAAAAAAAAATATCAACAACACTAATAACAACAATAATAATAATAATGACAAGACAATAATACATATAAATATATATTCTGTAAATAATAAATACTTACAGAACTTTGGCAACATATGAAGAATTTCTGATTGCTAATAGTCATTACAGTAATAGACTGGCAGCATAAGTGACGTTGACGTTGACCTTGAGTGCTGACAGCCAAGTATGCTTGTCTTGACATTTTAAATATACTGCCAGTGACAAGCCAATTGACTAATGATTATACAGTAAAACCCTTTGCGAGAGAGCAAAAACCGACCAGTGGAGCTCCGCCCCTTCGCTCTTATCTACTGTACACACACAGAGACAGTACATGAGACCGGTACCTGGTATGAAGTGGAGACCTCCTTGCCGTTGACAGTGAATGCCACCAGGCCGGTGGCCAGGTCTATCAGACAGCCCATCTCCAGGTCAACATTGCTGCGGCTGGAGGAGTGGGCCGCGCTGGTCACATCCCCCCCCCACACCATGTAGCAGTTACTCCTCTTCAAACTGAGAGGACGGGAGGAGGGAGGGAGGAGGGGAGCAGAAAGATGAAGGTGGGTGGAAGAGAATGATGGGATGAGAGGAGGAAGAGAGATCATAGATAGATAGATAGATAGATAGATAGATAGATAGATAGATAGATAGATAGATAGATAGATAGATAGATAGATAGATAGATAGATAGATAGATAGATAGATAGATAGATAGATAGATAGATAGATAGATAGATAGATAGATAGATAGATAGATAGATAGATAGATAGATAGATAGATAGATAGATAGATAGATAGATAGATAGATGATAGATAGATATAATTTATCTCCATCCCAGTGCGAGGAGGTGGGTTCTCCTTAACAACGGACTCACCTCTCATGGACCCGCCCACGCTCGTCGCCCAGGGTTACCGTCACCGTCCGGTTCTTGCTGAGGTTGAAGTTGTTGCTATAATAATGGTAGTCGGGGGTAACCCAGCCCACCCACACGCCGGCGGGGTCTTGACCGGCGAACACCCGGACCGAATGGTAGTACTGTGAAAAGAAAACAAAGACCCACGGACAACAGTCATCCCACGCAGAGGCAGAGAGGAGCACATCGCAAAGAAATGAAATGATAATTTTAGGAGTTGTTTCATACCGTGGTGATGCTGCCATAATCCACTCTTCTGCCTTCATCGCTATGTTTGACAGACCTCAGCGGAAATCTGTCACAGAAATGTTAATAAATGATGCCATGAGAAATCACAATCGAGAATCAACGTGTGACTATCACTGTGAGTAGAATCAATCAGGCAAATCATTAATATCTTGGTATATCTCATTCAGATTGTACTGTCACCGCGTCGAGGACTGTGGCTGAGTCTCATTGGCTAATGTAGTGATGATGGATGATTGCAGCTGTACCTGTATTTGACTTTGAGCGCCTCCTCGTCGTGCACACCGTTCATGTCGACGACGGGGCTGGTCTTGAAGAAGGAGTGGAACTCCACGGGCATGCTTAGGCGACAGAACACCATGTCAGCGTTGCTGTTCTGGGTGCCGAACGTCATGTGGCTGACCTTCAGACAGGGGGGGCTGTCCACGGTGCCGTCGATTCTGGTCACCTGGCAAAGAGCAAGATTGTTTTGTCAGTATGGTCCGTCATTCTTAAAGGGACATGCCAACATTTTGGGAAATTAGCTTACCTTCTTCTCCAGAGAGAGAGACAAGAAGATAGATACCAGTTGCCTCTCTGTGTGTTCAGTAGAAAGCTATCTGGCTGCATGTTAGCAGCCTAGCTTAGCACAATGAATGGAAGCGGAAATGGCCGGTTAGCCTAGGCATTGTCCATTTAACACCTCACCCGAAGGCTAACCCGCACTGTCCGCTTCCATTCATTGTGCTAAGCTAGGCTAACATGCAGCCAGATAGCTTTCTACTGAACGCACAGAGAGGAAACTGGTATCTATCTTCTTGTCTCTCTCTGGAGAAGACGATAAGATAATTTCCCAAAATGTTGATGTGTTCCTTTAAAGCTATAAGGAGAATTTTCAACAATAATATATCACATCATAATCATTGTCAGATTAGCCGCGATACCTGCTGTGGTAGAATTACAGTAAACAAATGAGACCATTGCCGAAATAATAGGTAGCCTAAGGCCATGGTTACACTGGTGTAAAACAGAAACGTTCTATTTTCGAATGATTACGTTTGCATGTCCAAGTTAAAAAGTAACGCAGTTTTGGCAGGAAAACACGTTTTTCTAGCGGCAACGCTGAAAGGGTGTTTTCGTTTTGGAAACTCGCCGACACTCGCCGACAATGGTGCCATGTAATTTGTGCGAGCCAGATACAGAGCCTTTCTGCCCAATGCCCATGCGCAGTAGAGACCGACGCCAAATTCTCCCCTGGCTGGACCTCGACTCCGTCCATTAGTTATTTCCAGTGTTTACAGCAGAGCTGTCCCAAGTAGCTGCGGCTACCAATGTGTTGTCAAGTTATTGGTATAAGGAGCCCAGTCCAAGCTACAACAGTCTGCATTCCCTTAACAATTGTTTGTATTTAGCCGTATTGTATTGTACCCATCTGTTAAATAAAGTTTACATCCATTCATTCTGCTAGCATTAACGTCAATGGCTCATGCGAGGTATAAAGATGGTGGCTCTCTGAGATTTTGAGCAAGATGTGGAGTGACGCGTTCAACCTTTTCTGATTGGTTAAAAATGGCCTTCATGTTTGAACTACATCGCCACCTACAGCTTTGGCATTGTACTACATGTATATAGTAGACGTGACAAAACGACGTCTAACTTAACTCTTAGTTACCTGCCAATACGCAGCGTTTTGAAAAGCTAAATGAAACTAAATGAAATGGCCCTAGTGTAACCGTAGCCTAATTCTCTTTTTTGATCCACTTTTTCTCCCATTTTTTATATTTTCTCCCATCCCAATTTCGTATCATCCAATTCAACCCTCCCCTGTCACGAACGCTGTTTCTTGCCTCCCACAAGCCGGCTGCAATGTGGACTAAGTCATACATAGCACAAGTCCCCTCCGGTACTTGAGGTAACAGCAGTCGCATCTTTTCACCTGCGCAGCTCGATCTCTCAGTGGCGAGGAGTAACGCGTGGGAGGCTCACGCTGCCCCCGACACTTCCTGATTCTACTGCGCAGGCGCACCAACCGACCTGTAGGAGTCGCTGTCCACAACGCCCGATCCCCACCCATCAGTTTCCCACCCCCTAATACGGCCAATGTGTATTAGTACGGACGACCAGCTAAACTGAAAGCAAATGTGGAGCGCTGGGCTCGAACAGGCAAGCCCAGCGTCTCCAGATTTCGTGGCGAGCGCCTTGCCCACTACGCCACGTAGTGGCCCTCCGCAGCCTAATTCTCATGATAAAACGATGTTTCCAATCAACCCGTTGTTTGTTGAGATTTTGCTGTTTGTTACCACAAGAATCCCTCCAAAATAGCAGATTAATTAAGACACCAAGACCCTGAGGAACACCATAGAGAAATTCATGTTGTGATTTGGTATCAAAAACCTTTGACTTTTGGATATTACTGTAAGAATTGCATTCTCGAGCACTTCTGATTTTGAAATAGCTCTGAACCCCCCCCCCTTGTTGTCAATAAAACTAGGCAACTAGGCATATATTCTCTGAATACCCCAGGTCTCTTGTTTGTGGTTGTAACGTCTTATGAGGCTGTGATTATCCTAAAGATATAGGTAGTTTTATACAGTGAGGTCAAGCAAAAAAATTGTCTCTACAATACAATTACATGGCTACTATGGGGACTAACACTGACATCCTGCATTTCAACATCTATAAAATGTTGTGTTACGTACAGTAGGCCTGTGTAGCATGTGCCAAAACCAATCATATAATGATAATGTTCAGTTCAGTTCAGAGTTTTTATTTGCCACATGGAATAATACAATCATAGTTTCTTCATTAAAAAAAAATCATAAATAGCCATTCCATGGACAAAAGGAGCAGGAAGAAGAATAAATCTTATAGTTACCTGCCCCTTATTCCTAAACGAACATGTATTTTCTTAATGGTCGGCGTATAACCTTATTTACACAAATAATCATTTATACCATTATAAAAGAAACACAATCCACAGTTAAACAAGAAAAATTTAAATAATAATAATAATGATAAAGAATAAAGAAAAAAAAAAAAAAAAAAAAAAAAAAATCTCACTATTCAGATCACATTTTGATTTTCATACTAACTAAATATATTTTTTTTATAAATTTGTTTGAATTGATAAACACTGTTACATCCCTTAAGCTCGCTATGGAGAGAATTCCATAACTTTACACCAATAACTGAAGGACACATCTGTTTAAGTGTGGTACGTGCAAACTGATGTTTAAAATTGTATTTTCTCCTACTAAACTCACTTTCTAAATGAAAACGATTTTGTAGTTTTTCTGGCAGTGTATTATAATGCATGCCGTACATAATCCATATACATTTTTCACATATATAATTGATAAACATAGAATAGAATAGAATGGAATTCAGCACTACAGATCGCTCACAATAAACATTTAGGTATAGTCAAACATCTAAAATCACAAATAATAATAAAAATACAGTCTGGGATATACATTCTAAAATAGAATAGAAATTAGAATAGAATAGAACTACTTTTATTATCCAGAGGGCAATTTGAAATATGTATATACATTCTCAAATATACAGCCAAAAATATACAGTAATATACAGTCAAATGTACAAGTGTAAATAATTTAAATATATATTAACCCTTCCACTACCACACTACCAAACGGTTAACCCTTTCACTGTGACAACACAGAAGGTTAACCCTTTCACTGCCACACGACAACGGGTTAACCGTCTGTAGTGTGGTAGTAAAGGGTTAACCTAATGTAGTGTGGTAGTGAAAGGGTTAAAAAACATTATGGTTCTAAAGAACTGGCTCTTACGGCTATGTGGCTGTGGTCCTTGGGCACGTTGACGAAGGTGGGGAGGCGCTTGCTGAACCACATGGTGACCTCGCGGTTCATGTTGACGGCGAAGGGCTCAAAGCCCTCCTGGAGGCCACACATGGTGTAGTACTTGAAGGTGCTGGCGTCCTTCCCCAGGTTCATGCGGCCCACCTGGGCCAGACCCAGACTGCACACCGGAATGAACCCTGGGCGGACAGAGAGGGAGGGAGGAGGAGGAGGAGATGAGAGGACGAGAGAGATGGAGAAAGGGAGAGAGGGAGAAATAAAGTGACTTTTAGAGAAGAGGCTCTAGGAACACACACACACACACACACACAGCAGGAGGGGGTGGGGAAAATCTATCCCGGCTTCACTAATAACCACTTTACAAGTGTCACATTATATAAGGGCTGATTTCCTAATAAGGAGCCAATTATTTCTCACTTATTTCCCCAGCATGGTGGTTCTAGGTGAGCTGCTTCAACACGTTAGTCACTGCTCTGGATCATAGAGGCTCCCACTGAAAGACGAGGGCGTGAGATGGAGAGGACAAACGATCCACTACGCTCTTTTTACACTCAGCTTCAAAGACAAACATAAGCATCATCATCTGTCTCACATCACACCACCCCTGACCTATCTCTCTCTCTCTCTCTCACTCTCTCTCTCTCTCTCTCTCTCTCTCTCTCTCTCTCTCTCTCTCACCGTCCTCTCTCTCTCTCTCTCTCTCTCTCTCTCTCTCTCTCTCTCTCTCTCTATCACTCACCGTCCTCTCTCTCACCGTCCTCTCTCTTTCTCTCTCTTTCTCTCTCTCACTCTCTCTCTCTCTCTCTCACTCACCGTCCTCTCTCTCACCGTCCTCTCTCTCCCTCTCTCTCACCGTCCTCTCTCTCTCTCTCCCTCTCTCTCTCACTCACCGTCCTCTCTCTCACCGTCCTCTCTCTCTCTCTCTCCCTCTCTCTCACTGTCCTCTCTCTCCTCCTCTCTCTCTCTCCCTCTCTCTCACCGTCCTCTCTCCCTCTCTCTCACCGTCCTCTCTCTCTCTCTCTCTCTCTCTCTCTCTCTCTCTCTCTCTCTCTCTCTCTCTCTCTCTCTCTCTCTCTCTCTCACCGTCTCTCTCTCTCTCTCTCTCTCTCTCTCTCTCTCTCTCTCTCTCTCTCACTGTCCTCTCTCTCTCTCTCTCTCTCTCTCTCTCTCTATCACTCACCGTCCTCTCTCTCACCGTCCTCTCTCTCCCTCTCTCTCACCGTCCTCTCTCTCTCTCTCTCTCTCCCTCTCTCTCACCGTCCTCTCTCTCTCTCCCTCTCTCTCACCGTCCTCTCTCTCTCTCTCTCTCTCCCTCTCTCTCACCGTCCTCTCTCTCTCTCCCTCTCTCTCACCGTCCTCTCTCTCTCTCTCTCTCTCTCTCTCTCTCTCTCTCTCTCTCTCTCTCTCTCTCTCTCTCACTGTCCTCTCTCTCTCTCTCTCTCTCTCTCACCGTCCTCGGTCTCGAAGTCAGCGAAGCAGAGTTCGGAGCCCTTGTTGGTGATGAGGATCTCTCCATTGAGAGTGAAGATCATGGACTTGTCCTCCATGTTGATCATGCATCCCACCACGTCCCCGACGTGCCACGACCGCCCGAAGAAGCGGCTGCCCATGTTCAGACGGTGCCCCTGTGCACGCACACACACACGCACGCACACACACACACACACACACACACACACACACACACACACACACACACACACACACACACACACACACACACACACACACACACACACACACACACACACACACACACACACACACACACACACACACACACACACACACACACACACACACACACACACACACACACACACACACACACACACACACACGAGAGAGAGAGACAAGAAGATAGATACCAGTTTCCCTTCTGTGCGTTCAGTAGAAAGCTATCTGGCTGCAGGTTAGCCTAGCTTAGCACAATGAATGGAAGGGGACAGTGCCGGTTAGCCTTCGGGAGAGGTGTTAGTTGGACAATGCCTAGGCTAACCGGCACTGTCCGCTCCAAGAGTGATATGGAGGAGAGAGAAGGGGGCGACATGCAACAAAGGTCAAGGGTTGAATTCTAACACAGGATGTTGTGATACAGTGTGCATCTTAGATTGTTTTATGTTCATTTTATTAATTTGTTCATTTTATTGTCTGTGATAATAAAGTTATTATTATTATTATTATTATTATTATTATTATTATTATTATTATTATTATTATTATTATTATTATTATTATTATTATTATTATTATTATTATTATTATTATTATTATTATTATTATTATTATTATTATTCACCATATCGATATTTGCACAGCGTATTTAACCTCTTAAGCCCGGAGCCTATTTTCTGAAAATCCTCCTAAAATACATACCTAAGTAAATGGAATATTGCTCCACTTCTACAAGGTCATTTGCATATTATTGCATTATTATTATTATTATATATTACTAGGCTTGCTTAAATTGTGATGAAACAAAGGAGAATATGAATTATGATTTTTCTTTGCATCGTTGACAGTGAATAACACCATGCTAATAATGACCAAACATTAAAAACTGCCACTGATCTCGTTCAGTACCTTCTTGAGATAATGTGTACAACAGATATAAGGAAATGAATAAAGGGAAGATGATTAAACAGAAGGTTCTGTAGATACAGTACTGAATTTTCCCATCCGGACCAATGCAATTTGAAATATTATTATAGAATATAGAATAGCAGGCTTATAAATGACCTTATTATAGCCAATTCGGACATTTATATATATACATATATTATCTTTCAAATGGCCAAGTTCAATTTGGATTTAGTATCACCAGGCGTGCATAAGAACAGATAATGAAATCTATTGTAATCGACTGTACTTTTTTATTTTGACCAGGGTGCAACCGTTTTGAAACAAATTTATAATCAATAACGTTACGTTGTGTGGCTTATCATCCCGAATAATAAGAGTTATTAAAAAAATGCATACAGAACTATGAACCTTGAACCCCATAGATCCTTTCAGAAAGTGTAGTTTTGAAAAATTACAACGCAGATCCAGAGCTATGGATGTGAAAAACTACAATTCCCATGGTTCAAGGTTTTCCAAAATGGTCACCTCTCGCGAAATAAAGACCATTTCGAAAAGGAAAATCTATCTAATAACACTTTAACACTTTTTCCAAAAGCTCAAACAGTGAACTCCAAGCCCACGTGGTTGAACAAAAAATTCAAAGAAACAGACTAAGAAATGACGTAAACACCATGATCAAAACCGCAAAAATAAATTTCATCAACGACAAAACTGAGGAAAACAAAAACAAACCCTGCAAACTTTGGAAATTACTCAATAATCAACTAGGCTGCAGTAAAAAACTTAAAACCAGATTCTCAAACATAAACATAAAGACGGACAACACGCTCATCACAGACAAGCTGGATGTAGCCAATTACTTAAACATCTTCTTCACAAACATAGCCACAACACTGGTAAACAAACTACCCTCCCACTCAGGGCATTATGGGGTAGAACACATAGTAGCATACTACAAAAACCTAGGGGTCCACAAAGACGACTTCAAACTTGAAATGGTAACAACCGATGAGGTACTCAAATTATTGAGCACCCTCCCACCTAACAAGGCCACTGGCCATGACAACATCCCCTCCAAATTCCTCAGAGACGCAGCAGCCGCCATCACCCCAGTCATCACTCACATAATAAACCTATCTATAAAACAGGGACACGTCCCCAAGGACTTCAAAATTGCGAGTGACCCCTCTGCACAAAAAGGGCAGCAAATTAGACCCAGGCAACTACCGCCCTGTTTCTATTCTTACCTCCATCTCGAAAGTCATGGTGAAAATAGTCTTCGAACAGGTCGAAAAGTACCTGGCGGAAAAAAATCTAATCTACGAATTCCAATCTGGCTTCAGAACGTCCCACTCCACTGACACATGCCTCCTCTATTTGAACGACCACATCAAACAAGAGGTGGACGCGGGCAAATACTGCAGCATGGTCATGCTGGACCTACAAAAGGCCTTCGACACTGTCAATCACTCCATTCTGATTGACAAGCTAAAAGCAATTGGTTTTGATAGCTCATCAGTGAGCTGGATGCAATCCTACCTGGAGGGGAGAGAACAGATGGTAGAGGTAAACGGTACTCTATCCCCCCCCCTCACAGTGAGCTGTGGTGTTCCACAAGGAAGCATACTAGGACCGCTACTCTTCCTAATTTATGCAAATGACATGTCGTCAGCCTGTGACTGCAACTTGTTCCTGTTTGTGGACGACTCAGCCCTGCTGGTCTCTGACAAGAACAAGTTGCAGGTTGAAAAAACCCTCAGCTCGGAACTAGGCAAAATCTGCATATGGCTCGCTGATAACAAACTATCATTATACATGGGCAAAACAGAGTCCATTCTCTTCGGTTCAAATAACAAACTCAGCAAGACCGACGGCTTCTCAGTTGCAGTGGGTGACAATATTGTCACAAGGAAAGACGAAATTACCTACCTGGGTTCCATCTTAGAGGCAAATCTTTCCTGTGACAAAATGGCATCCAATGTAATAAAAAAAGTCAACAAACGAACTAGATTCTTGTACCGGATCTCCTCTCTGGTAAACAAGAATACCCTGAAGACTCTGGCAGGAGCACTCATTCAAGGGTACTACGACTATGCGTGCACCTCATGGTACCAAAGCACCTCAAAGGCGCTTAAGACAAAATTACAAACTTCACAAAACAAACTGGTCAGACTACTACTTGACCTTACCCCCAGAACCCACCTCACCCCTGCCCACTTTGACAACCTAGGATGGCTTAGAGTAGACGACAGAGTACAGCAACTTGCAATGGGCCTGGTCTACAAGATACACTATACGACTAAGGTACCCATGTACATGTCAAAATACTTCCCAAAGGTCAGTGAATACCACAACCACTACACCAGAGGAAGCTCAACAAATCATGTAAAACCCAGATTCGGCTCAAACAAGGGACTAAATACGTTTCGCAATTATGCCACATCAATGTGGAACGCCCTACCTAAAGCTGTAAAGGAATGTGAATCCCTACCCACATTCAAAACCGCTCTTAAAGAGCACCTACAGGAGGCTGCAATTCGAAACTGGCCACCGTAAATGCCCAAAACCCCCACCACCTCCTAATAGACAGTCTCCTCCCCACCGCATGTATATATTCCCTCCCCGCCGTATGTATATCTCTCTCCCACCCACCCACCCCCTCCTAATGTACAGTCCCCTCCCCATCATATGTATATACTCTGTCAGGATCTAGGGGTAACAGTACTACTACTGCAGTGGCGGCTCGCCACTAGGGGCGCTCGGGCGCCGCCCCCCCTCAGGTCCTACCCTGGTTATATGAGAGAACAAGAAAAATACGTTTTTAGTTTTTAGTTTTATAGCCATATAAATAATATAAACATGTTTAAAATGAATAATATTTACTCATTTTAAGTATGTTTGTATTTCCAATGCACAATATAACGTTATTATCGCAATTAAAAAACACTCGTTTTCCAGAGCAGGAAGTGACATCACGTTTTTTTATTTTTTTTATTTTTTCGTATTTCTCGGCCAGGGCTATACGCGATAGCGCTCTGAGTGCGCGTCACAGTTTGATCGCTGTATCCGTCACAGCCAATCAGTGCATAACGCGTTGTGCGTTGAAATATGACTATTATGTTGGAATCCGGGCGCGATTTGAAGCGGTCTAGCCAGTAGCGTCAAGAATATATGTAGCCGCATTTCGCGGAGACGCTCTCTGATTGGCCGACGCCAGTATTTTTTTCCGTAGCAGAATTTCACAGAGACGATCTCTGATTGGCCGAATCCACTTTCTATGTTCCAATTCTAGGTTATTTCTAGGTTGGTCGGTGGAGATAGTTGTGTTGTTGTGAGAATGATGCAGGCAGCTGTTTGTCTTAGACGAGCGTGCCGTGACTGCAAGTTCTTTAGACTGTTAAGCTTAGGCACTCTTTCAAAGTTGGTTAAGGTTAGAGTTTGTCTTAGAGCATGGCGATAGAACGCCAGGTAGTTTGCAGTCTGTTCGAGCGGAAATGGACAAAGGAATGTACTTGTGTTGTGCTAACGAGCTAACACTTGGCTAACAAGCTATATGCAGAGCGTGCCGTGACTGCAAGTTCTTTAGACTGTTAAGCTTAGGCACTCTTTCAAAGTTGGTTAAGGTTAGAGTTTGTCTTAGAGCATGGCGATAGAACGCCAGGTAGTTTGCAGGCTGTTCGAGGCGGAAAAGACACAGCTCTTCACTCACACAGCTTGTTGGCTAACAACAAGCTATATGGATGCGGAGCGGAGGGACAACAATGGATGGACATCAACACAGGCTGGATGGACAATGCCATGGAGTGGATATACTTTATCAACAAGCCAACAACAAGGTAGATTAGCGATCTTAACTCTAGTTTAATACATGATACGTTGTCTACTGATGCCGCATAACGTTGTAACGTTACAGCTAACGGTAGCTACTGCTAGCTGTTAGCTCCGTTATCTTAGCTGGCCACTTTTATAATTACTTCATGGAAACGGAGTAACGTTAACGTCTAAACGTTATGTCGAGGTCATACAATACTACAGTCGACATAAGGTTAACGTTACCCCGTTTCCATGAAGTGTTTAAATAGCAGCAATCTTGTTGAAAATGTAACTTTACTAAAATGCTCTCTCTCTCTCGCTCTCTCTCTCTCTCGCTCTCTCTCTCTCTCTCTCTAATTTCGCCGCATATGGGGCATAACCACTCAGACAATGAATGGTAACTTGTTTAAAATAACGAGCTTTACAAATGTGTTTATTATTGAATGGATCTGACATCATCTGAGAGAGAGAGAGAGAGAGAGAGAGAGAGCGAGAGAGAGAGAGAGCGAGAGAGAGAGAGAGAGCTGTGCGTGTTTGTGTTGGGCTATTGGAAACGTGGTTGCATTTGACTGACTGATCATATATAGATCGATGGCAATGGTGATAATATTCGCCAATGCGTGCCTTGTACATGTTTGCAACATTTTTGGTATAGCGCCCCTAATGGCGAAGTACCCACCGGCCGCCACTGTACTACTGTATATTTGAATACCGTTTATGTCACAAATGTATCAGTACTAAATACCTATATGTCCCTATGCCATAAATGTCATGTATGTTGTGTATGTCATAAATGTCTATATGAATTGAAAATGGGGGACCCTGATGGAAACAAGACAAACGTCTTTCTCAGGTCTGCATCCCCTTAACAATTGTGTGTATTGATCCGTACTGTATTGTACCCATTCTGCAATCTGTTAAATAAAGTTTTCATTCATTCATTCATTCATAACCTATTCCTAAACTAACGTATTGATGATACTATACATTATAAATGCTGTTGTGACATGGTTATGATGTTTATACTTGAATACATTTGGGGGAAAAAAGATACTTTTGTAGAACAGTCTGGTCGGGTGGAAGAGGTTAAAGGAACATGCCAACACTTTGGGAAATTAGCTTATCGTCTTCTCCAGAGAGAGACAAGAAGATAGATACCAGTTTCCTCTCTGTGCGTTCAGTAGAAAGCTATCTACTGTTAGCCTAGCTTAGCACAATGAATGGAAGCGGACAGTGCCGGTTAGCCTTCGGGAGAGGTGTTAGTTGGACAATGCCTAGGGCCCTAGGCTAACCGGCCATGTCTCCTTCCATTCATTGTGCTAAGCTAGGCTAACATGCAGCCAGATAGCTTTCTACTGAACACACAGAGAGGAAACGGTATCTATCTTCTTGTCTCTCTCTGGAGAAGACGATAAGCGAATTTCCCAAAATGTTGGCGTGTTCCTTTAAAGGATCATCTCTACTGAACTCACCCGGTAGCCATCAAACACGAAGGCCAGCTCGTCGGTGCCCAGCTCCACATCAGGCCTGCAGCCCGGCCTGGCCCAGCCCACCCTCATGTCACCGCCCGTCACCGCCTCGAACTCAAAGTACCACTTCCCTGTCGTTACCGCGTACGTCCTCTCCACCCTGAAGAAGCGGATCTTATCGATGCTCAGACGCTCCACAACATGACCTGCGAGGAGGGGAGGGGGTTACAACCAGTAGTAAGAGGTTTGAATATTCACTAATTCAATGGGGGGGGAAATTGTTGAACAGTCGTGAACGATGCATCTCTTTAATGCTCTTATGCTGACGTCATACTTGTCAGCCTGACAATTACACAGCTGGTTCTAATAAAGGGATCATTGCCGGCTCACTTGTGAGATTCGGTCAGTGGTATGTGAAACTGCAATGAAGTGTGTGGCGTCGTTTATTCCTCCGCAGAAGTCCAAGGCTGTCTAGACCTAGCTGGAAATGGCTGCTACGCCAACAGAAATCTATTACAATTAAGGTTGTCCCAGTTTTTCTGCCCCCGATCCATTTAATATTGAGTATCTGCCGATGCTGATGCGGCCACAAGGCATTAGGCGGCGGTATTGGACGTTTGCGATCTCAGACCCATTTTCAATGATAACATCAGGCTGGATGGATGAATTATGAATGGAAATAGCGAATAAAAGAAATAGCGACCAAAACCTGACTTTTCTCGGGTTTGGCGCTCAAGCGATGGCGAGTTAACCCGATGTCTGGTCTGGCGTCCATTGTGTTAATGTTTTTCATAATCTTTTTTACAAAAAAGGATCTAAATTTGCTTAACACATTGACTGCCAGACCCGAGATTTCTCTGGTTTTGGTTGTTTTTTCTTTTATTCGATTTTATTCATTCATTACAGGTAACCTCGGTGTTACCATAGGAAATCATTCTAAAATCCCTAAAGCGCAATACCGGCCGCATCCTGCTAGGTGGCAGTATCGCCCACCCTTTGAAACCTTATTTCACACTCTGTGTTACATCGTATATGGTCCGGGTGCAGAATTTAGACCAAGTCATGCGAGCACTTCGAAACGCGTTCAGCACACTTGAGGCATATCCCATGCCACTTCGTGTCAGGGACCCGATCGACATCAATACTGGAAATCGCCATCAGACAATTGGAATATTCTTTTTGGGATACCTCCTATTAAAGGTAAGGACTATATGACATCAATTCCACCTTGATCCTACAATGATTCCATATCGACCCGGCTGATCAAGGTATGTAGTATTCAAAACGAATGCTGTTACTGGCGATCAAAGCATAAAAAAACGCCCCCCCCCCCCCCCCCCCCCCTTTCATGCATTCATGATGAAACATAATACCTATTATATACATTTGAATTGGAAATAGTAGCGTGTACAGGCAAACAACGCCAACGCTTTTAGCAAAATTCATGTATTGATCCATAGCGCCGTTTTCAGGTATTAGCCAGGATCACTCTGAAACTATACAATATTCACGACGGTATAACACGCAAACGTATGAAAAGAATTAAGAATTCTCACAGGTTGAACGATGGATTGTTAATGTCAAATGAGCCATAGTATTGTCTCCATAGCTATAATATATAATATAGATATAGCCCTGCAAACACTGCAACGCACAGTGAAAATCCCTATACTTTACAAAGTACAAAGATGGGAAAACAGCGTGGCAGTCAATGTGTTAATATACCCGATACTGACCATATCGATCAATTAAAATATGCCATGATCGGCGCCGATTCCGATCTGTCCGATCAAATCGGGACATCCCTAATTACAATCATCTTGGGTGTGTTTGATTTAGTTTGTTTAGTGCAGGGTGCACTTTTCACAGCAGATTGTGAAACCGTATTTCAAATGGTTTTCAACCCAATATTCTCCTCTATCTCCATTACTCCACACAACAATGTCTTCATTAGCCAAGGCAGCATTCTTTGAAACATCCAAACTCACCGCCTTCCTGGTCCGAGGGTTCAATGTTGTATCCGTAGCCAATCAGAGTGCGGATAGCCTCCCGGAGACTGTCCCTGTTGGACTTTTTTGTGCGCTCGTCCAACAGGGCGTAGGGCACCAGGCGAGGGTTTCGCTTACTTTTCAGATCCTGCATGGAGTGGAGGCAGTCACAGTATGTAATGCAATACAAACACAACGACAAACCTTTCTTCAATACCATATCAATACAAATGCATCATCTTTCTAAATGCAGGGAGACATTTGTCACCATTACCACCGTCGACCCTTTCTACCCTCCTCTCTGTGTCATTCCTCTTTCTGGGAATACGGGAGGGAGGGGGGAGGGTGAAGGTGTGTGTGTGTGTGTGGGGGGGGGGGGGGGGCTGTATTCCCATATGCTCACTGCAATATGTTCAGTGGCTTGTTGCCGTTTACGAGAGTGAATCACCCTTTGTATTGGAAAGCATAGTGACATACACCTGGGAAATGTCAGGCTACATAAAGCCTTTAGTCTGACATGCGGACTGCTTCTGTACTGTATGGTTAGTACTTACAGGACAAACAGAAACACCATGGTTGAGAAATTCCCGTCCTGGCAGACCGTGAAAAAAAAGAAACATTGACTGCTTTGTCTTCAGACGATAAGCAAAGAGAAGTATGTCTTTAATCATTTAATCATTGACACATCTCTGCCATTAAAAAAAACTTTAAAAAAAGCCTTCTTTTGAAGTGTTTTCTTTCGTACCATAGTTAGGGCTTCTTTTCATTACTAATACATGTCTGCATGTCAGTGATGTGGTGTACCTGTTGTATGCCGTAGGTCCATCCCTGTCAGTGGTGTGGTGTACATTTACATTTAGTCATTTATCCAAAGCGACTTACAAGTTCTGTACGACAAGTCATCAGTCAGGGCACAACTCTATCAGCTGAGTAACAATGTTCATCAAAGTGTTGAGTGCTAGTACAGTACCTGTTGTATGCCGTAGGTCCATGATGTCAGTGGTGTGGTGTACCTGTTGTATGCCGTAGGTCCAGCCCTGTTTGATGCGGTCCTTGGCCCACACATTGTGGGCGTTCTCCGCCAGCTTGTCCACCAGTAGCTCCTGACTCGGCGTCAGTTTGACATCACAGAGATCCAGAGGAGTGGGCTTGTAACCGTTGGACATCATGTAGCTACAAACAAAGACGGCGATAAATACATCATCCATTTAAATTAATCCGTGGAGATCATATGGGAATTGTCTCTCTCCCTCTAATGCATTTCCTCTCTTTCTTTTGAAAGGTCAGCTCGATACCATACGATACTAAATACTTTATTAATCCTGCAAGGGGAAACTGAGCGCCGCCATACATGTATGACAGAGAAGAAGCATATACATCACCTGGCAGTATATAAAGGGAGAGCACAGCACCATCATAAATCATGTAACTACAATGTGACTGTACTAGAATATGTTAGTGGTTGTAGATAACATCAACATCAACATATTCATGAACACCAACATTACCACAATCCTCAGTACATCCTAGTCATCAACATCAGATTATTATTATCATCATCATCATCATCATCATCATCATCATCATCATCATCATCATCATCATCATCATCATCATCATTGTCATCAACAACAGTGACAGTCAATGACAATGTTCATTAAAAAACATTTTCTCTAGACAGCTTCACGAGATACAGGAAGTTATTCTGCCTGGTCCTTTATATAATTGAGTGTCTGTTGTTCTGATATGCTGTAGTAAAGTGAACACTTACTTTTTTGGTAGTTTGATTTTCTTGAGGTCATCCTCAGCATTGGGGTTGAACTGGACAACATGACAGCCTAACGCCTGCAGGGTCCTGGAGAGACAACACACACACACACACACACACACACACACACACATACACATGCACACGCACACACACGCACACGCACATGCACACACACACACACACACACACACACACACACACACACACACACACACACACACACACACACACACACACACACACACACACACACTATAAGGACACTATTCTTGGGTTAGCATCAGGCCAAATTGTGTGTGTTTTTAGCCTCCTTTAGATGCCAGTTGGGTGAGGTTTGTTATCATTTAGATTTGGGTCATCACAGTAAAGTATTTGAAAGTCGATTTAGAAAATTAAATTTTTTTATTATAATATATATTATTATTTATTTATAAAATAAAAAGGTCTTTATCTGCCAATATCAATAGTTCTTCTTGTACAGTCACAGGTTTGTTATAATACAATGCCAGATTTAGATCATCACAGTAAAGTATTTGAAAGTCGATTTAGTACACTTTTTTTGTGATTGGAAAATTACATGACACTGTCTGTATTGTCCCAAGCTGGTAACAACTAAGAGAAGTAGGTCTGTTTTTTTGTTGTAGGTATTTATTAAAAAGAATATTAAAAAAAATTAATTATTCAATAGAATTGTTTGTAAATATTGTAAATACATGATGGTCTGCTTACCAGCAACACTATTGGATTGGCAACAATATCACTAGTAGATATACATGCCGTGGAGTATTCTGCTTGGGTGAAAACATGTCTATAGAATCAGATCAGGCTAATGCATGACATGCACACTCGACAGGAGCCCTGACTTACTGCCAGTCATTAAATATTATGACCAGGGCGGTTGGTGGATCATACAGAACATTTAGATCCAACAATGTGGCAACAGACGGACTCTGAACATTCAATGGGAGTAATGAAGGGTTAAATTGTGCATGTCCTGCTTTATTGTGAGAGAGAGAAAAAGTCTACAGAATCCCCATAAGAACATGTTGTGTATGATGAGGTGATTCTGAAAAATCCCTTCCAAAATTGAGCGGGGGACTGATTGTTTTCTTGCCATTTCACCCCCCTCCAAAATGATCACCCAAACATAATTTGTTTTCATCTCTAGTTGAGGTTAGGGTCTCCAGTAAGATTAATGTTAGGACTGAGGTAAGTCAAATCAAATAAAATCAAATGTATTTGTATAGCGCGAAATCACAACAAATTGCCACCATGGGCTTCACAGATCAAAAAGAAACATCACAATAGATCCAGAACAGAAAACACCATAAAATCCACATGTTGCAACACCCCCATAATTTAAGAAGACAAGGAACGACTCCCTAAAACCTAGCAATAGGAAGAAAAACGTGCCGGCGCCCCCAAAATTGTCCATATAATTTTTTGAGGACTGCATACTTTTTTTGAAAACCAAAATACTATACTTTATACTTATAGCACATGCATGAGCCTGGTCGCTTTTGAAAGATGACATTACGTTTCTGATACAATAAAGAAAACTCACTTTTAGTGCTAATGAAATAGAGTAACATAGGTCTGAACTTTGTAGAAAAACTTGTTACTCACGTTTTTCTGTAGTAGTTAGTAGTAGTATTTCCAAAAACATTGGTATGGCTGAAAAGACACACTGGGCCCATAGCCTGAAGTATTTTGTAGTACATGTCCAAATTTCATAAAAATCCATTCAGAAATGAGTGATTAGAAGCGGTTTTGGTAAAAGGTGAGAGGGCTCAGAAAACGATTTTCTCATAGACTTCAATGCATTCGACGGAGAATTCTCTTCCTGTTTTGGCTCGTGACTTCACCTAGATCCCTGATTCGCTCATTCCCACGTGGGGTACCATTGGAAAGCCCTACTCATTGGTTACAACCCTGTTCAATAATCGCCAAATGATTGATGGAGGTAGAGGCTCGAGAGTCGGGAGTGGTATTTGTACAATACCATGTACTTCGGCGCATGCCTCACATAATCGGCATAACCGCTCAGCGGATTTTATCACCTGAAATGGCTACCGACAGGCAACAAATAGGGCTTTAATTCGATATATATATTGTATTAAGAAATATGCACACCCGAGGCGCTAGAGTTCGCCAAAGTGCCGACCAAATCGTCCTCAAGAGGGCCCACATGTGGGCCGTTGCATGTTAAGAGGTGCTATAGATAACATTTTATGTAGAGTAATCATTTTAATCGATTGACAGCCTTAGTTTATACACAACTGTCCCCGAGAAGGACTGCCCATGAGGGGGAGAGAAGGACTGCCCATGAGGGGGAGAGAAGAGGAAAGCTTCCTGGGGCCCGGCTGGGGCCAGTAATATACGTATGTCCATCCCCAGCTCACGCCTCAGTACCATGGGTGCCAGAGCGTTCAGCTGCTCAGCTCCCAGACTCTGGAACTCCCTGCCCCCACACATCTGACAGTCAGACTCACTCTCATCATTCAGATCACAATTGAAAACCCATCTGTTCAAACTCGCATATTCACTATAACCTCCATCACTGCCCAATACCCCCTGCTGTTTGTTTGTCTGTTATTTTAACTTCACCGTTTTTTATACTTCTTGTTGTTTATCTTATTCTTTTCTTAACCTTGTCTTTTAACTGCCTTGCTTACTGGGCATACTCACTATAACTGCACCCTGTGTGCCACTGTTTCATATTTCATACGTTTACATTTTGTTTTTAACTCCATTGACACTTTTGCCAAGATCATTGTTTTAATCTTGACTGTTCTGTTTGTATGCCCTGTAAGGTGACCTTGGGTGTTTTGAAAGGCTCCTCCAAATAAAATGTATTATTATTATTATTTGTATGTTTAAAGGAACACTCCAACATTTTGGGAAATTAGCTTATTTGCCATCTACCCTGGAGTTAGACAAGAAGATACATACCTTTTTCTTCTCTGTGCATGCAGTAGGAGTAGGAAGACGCGCACCATTAGCCTAGCTTAGCGTCAGTCACTGGAAGTAGGTTCCTCCATTAGCCTAGTTCCCAACGTCTTCCTATTCCTACTGCATGCACAGAGAAGAAACATTTATGTACTGTATCTTCTTGTCTAACTCCAGGGTAGATGGCAAATAAGCAAATTTCCCAAAATGTTGGAGTGTTCCTTTAACAGGACTTCTTCAGGGCCCAGGCCTGGCTCCACGGCTCCACGGCCTGCAAATAGAGAGTCCACTCCCAACCTCTGTGAGAGCGGACAAAGTGAAAGTAAAAATGCGCTGGATGTGCGACACACAAGGTGCTCGACATGTGACGCTCACTCAGGGAGCCATCTGTCTCAGCGGTGTGACTGCCACTAGCACACACATCAAGGTTAATCACAGCATCCTTCATCTGTCTGTTTATCGCTCACGCACTGGCACACACACAGTCTCTCTCTCTCTCTCTCTCTCTCTCTCTCTCTCTCTCTCTCTCTCTCTCTCTCTCTCTCTCTCTCTCTCTCTCTCTCTCTCTCTCTCTCTCTCTCTCTCTCTCTCTCTCTCTCTCTCTCTCTCTCTCTCTCTCTTTCTCTCTCTTGTGTAGTAGGCAGTGGGCCATGATGACTGGGTGTGCAGCAGGTGCTGTGCAGAGCAGAGCCAGTGACAGGTGGTTCAGACTCCACAGGTTACCCGGTCTCACCAGGCCGTCCTGAGGACAGACATTAGAAAGCTACACAGCTTGAGGTACGCTGGAACTTCTGGGGTGAGTTTCATCCTTGCTCTCTCTCTCTTTCTCGCGGTCTCTCGTGCGATACACACAGATGTGCGTCTTTCTTTCACTTTACTGCACAGTGTTCTCTCCGTCTACCTGTCTGTCTCTCTCACACCCTCTTGTTCATTATTTTCTTTCTCAAGCGCGGTCCACAGCGGTCCACCTACTTCAAGGTTTCCGTCGACATCTGCAGGTTGTAGTTCCTCTCTGTTTCCGGCAACTTGGAGAAATCCACCAGGCAGGGATGATGCCTCTTATTATCATCCCTGATCTAGGATCGAAAAGCAGAGAATGGCCAACGCGGATAAAACATTTCATCATAAAACTTCAATCTCTTTTCTGCCGCTGACAGAATTTAATATGGAAATTAATATGTACCCCTCATATGAGATTGTATTAGAAAAAGAATGCATATGAAATACACAGCATCATAAGGCACAGTCGAGGGGTTATTGTGTGAGTCGGACAAGGGCACAAGGGGACAAGGATGTTTGTCTGAATACAGGGTGCTCTACTGGTTGCAGTGATAGTCTTACTCTAGTGGGCATGTTATGGAAGCGGAGGGAGAAGGGAGGGAGCATGTTTTCTTGGAGCGATAGAAGAGGTGTAGAAACGTCTGGAATACCAAGCGGGGTGATGTTATTCCTCTCTTGACCGCAGTAGTCGCACACGCCATACAATCCTTTTTTCTTTTTTGGGGGGCCGAGCTCCTCAGGGGAGGCCGGCGGTATGGCAGGGGTGGTGTGTTTACCAAGAAAACATGCAGGGCTGGGTTACATATATGCAGCTGTTTTTGGACGTGTCGATGATGGAACACCGGGCCAGCTCTTTTGTGAATAGTACAAGAATCCTGGTTGAATTTCCCCGTCTGACAGTTCTCCTTCCATTCATATTCAAAGCATCGCCTGAATAGCGACAGCATCCCTGCACAGCCTACGCTAGCTAAAAGCTAGAATTAGCTTTCATTGTGTCTGTTTGTCAACACCTCATTCTCTCTTATTCAGTTTATCTCAGTTTAGCTTCCCTTCACTGTACAGGATACATTTACGGTCTTATTATTTGTTTTCAAAGCCCTCAATGGCCTGGCTCCTTCTTATTTAATGGATCTCCTCTCCCATCGCATTGCTCCTGGATCGCTCAGGTCCTCCAGTCACTCTCTTCTGGTGGTTCCTCCATCTAGGCTGAAGACTAGAGTCCTCCAGTCACTCTTCTGGTGGTTCCTCCATCTAGGCTGAAGACTATAAGGTCCTCCAGTCACTCTCTTCTGGTGGTCCCTCCATCTAGACTGAAGACTAGGGTCCTCCAGTCACTCTCTTCTGGTGGTCCCTCCATCTAGGCTGAAGACTAGAGTCCTCCAGTCACTCTTCTGGTGGTTCCTCCATCTAGGCTGAAGACTATAAGGTCCTCCAGTCACTCTCTTCTGGTGGTCCCTCCATCTAGACTGAAGACTAGGGTCCTCCAGTCACTCTCTTCTGGTGGTTCCTCCATCTAGACTGAAGACTAGGGTCCTCCAGTCACTCTCTTCTGGTGGTCCCTCCATCTAGGCTGAAGACTATAAGGTCCTCCAGTCACTCTCTTCTGGTGGTCCCTCCATCTAGGCTGAAGACTATAAGGTCCTCCAGTCACTCTCTTCTGGTGGTCCCTCCATCTAGGCTGAAGACTAGGCCCAAAGCTGTGGAATGGCCTCAACATAAGGTTGTCTGTCCCTCGCTTTTAAATCCAGGTTAAAAACCTACCTGTTTACCGGAGCTTTTTAGTCTGGATAGTCTGATCTCACACCTATGTTGTGTACCCTTTTCTTTTAATTTGTTGTTATATTTGTATTTGTATTGCTTTCTTTACCATGTTTTATTGTGTTTTATTGTAGGGCATATGTACAGCACTTTAGTACAACTACAGTTTTTTACAGTTTTAAATGTGCCTTAGAAATAAAACGTACTTACATAAAACGTACTTAAAAACGTACTTACATAAAACGTACTTAAAACTTACTTACTTACTTACTTACTTACTTACTTACTTACTTACTTACTTACTTACTTACTTACATACTTACATACTTACATACTTACTTACTTACTTACTTACTTACTTACTTACTTACTTACTTACTTACTTACATACTTACATACTTACATACTTACTTACTTACTTACTTACTTACTTACTTACTTACTTACTTACTTACTTACTTACTTACTTACTTACTTACTTACATACTTACATACGTACTTACATACTTACTCTTGTTCTACTCCACAAAACCACCCCCGTAACTAACCACTGACAGAGACACACGCTGAATCTTGAACTAGGAGAGACGCGAGCCGACTACAAAATCAACCGCAGTGGACCATCAGCTCAGAGCACCTCGGCTTCCTCTCCACCTGCCCTAATGCGATTCCATGCACAGCCAGGTGGACTAACGAGGTCTCGTTGAAATTTGTGAGGGCCGCTGAATTAGGTTTTAATGATCGAGTGAGTCAGAGCCGGGCTTAATAGAATATGGTCACCCCCCCCAAATCAATGACTCTATTAAGGAGGGTATTCAGGCTTGTATTAAAGCTAAAGGGGATTGGTCAGAGAGAACGGAGGAAGAGGAAGAGGAGGAGGAGGAGGAGGAGGAGGAGGAGGAGGAGGAGGAGGAGGAGGAGGAGGAGGAGGAGGAGGAGGGGGAGGAGGAGGAGGAGGAGGAGGGATTCTAGGCCCGTTCTCATTCATGTTTGTATTATAGACATAAGAGCTGTGTTTGCATGTTGTTTCTTGTGTTGTCAGTTGCACCTTTCAGGGCAGCCGGGGCAAGAACAGGTCTCTTTGGCCTTTAATTGGCTGATATCCAACAAACCAAGGAGGTAGTTTGTAGGTCATGTGAAGGGAAATGCCCTTTGAAATCCGTGTCCAGTGGATACAAATTTAAAACATTTTACTTGTGTGTCAATGAGGGAACAGGAACTGTATGAAATTTAAATGTCCTCCAGGTCAACCTCTTGGTTTGTTGCTGCAATTAAATTGCCAAAACGCCCTGTTGTGCCCCTTGGGTAGAACAATGATCGTGACTGGTTCTAAAACACAAGACGTGATGGGGATCTGCCGCCTACAAACAAACTAGAATGGAGCGTCTAGAATGAGTGGTCATGAAGAGCACATTACACATTACATGGAAGAAAACTGAAAAATCTTTCTTTCACTTACCCTCTTTTGGGTTTGTACCGCAAATTATAAAAGAGAAAGCAAAATGATGTACAAGCTTTTTTTCGATGGTCAAATTATTCTAAAACAAATGCATTTCAAACTGGTTAATTTATCCAACGATAGTTCTTTGAGAAACTTTTAAAGTTTGATGTTTATTTTCCTCATATACATGAAAATGCATGGATTCTGTTTTTTTTTTTTTTTTTATCTTTTGATCCACATTGGTGATTTGTATGATAAGTCCATACAATGTTTACATATGTCTTACCTTGCCGTAGGACCAGCCCAGCTCTATCTTGTTCATGCCCCATAGCTCATGGATGTTCTCAGCCAACTTGTCCCGAACCTTCTCCAGGTGGGGTGGCATAACAATCTGAGAAAATAGAAAGAGTGCATCTTGAGGCTCTATTTCCTCTCCACTATGTTCCCTTAACCTTTTCTTCCCATTAGGACCCACTGGTCCTTGTAAACATACACATATGTGTACATTCAACTGAATCAGGCGCAGGACAGATGGACACAGATGAATACATCTGTAACCAACCAAGTCCCTGTCACACTGGTAAACAGCTCCCATAAGGTGTTTATTTTCCAATCACAGATAAACATTTGGATCTATACAGACTTATGTGAGGACATTCAGCTGAGGGAACATGAAGGAGATGCCATCTCAAGCACCATCCTCTCATGATTGAAGTTATAAGACCTTCACTTCCTGTACCTATGAAAATAATCGAGTGAAAGTCTAGATATTTTAAATTGCGTTACCGTAGGATTGAGAATTTAAAAAAGGTTCTACTTCTGCTGAAGAAACTTCATTTTTCTGTAATCTTCTTAATCAAATCAAACAACCTTTTTCTCCCAGTTGAATGCTTCCATTATGAAAGGCCTCATCATCAGCCTACCTGACTGGTCTCCACAGGTGTGGGGATGAACGAGGCCTGGGACATGAACTGGGTGGTGCCCAGCAGATCTCTAACTCCGTCCACGTCCCTCTTGTACTCCTTCACCGGCTCCACCTTCATCTTCTCTTTAGGCAACAGGGCCTCGTAGCATGGAGCGTAGCTGGACGGAGGCAGGAACTTGAAGTCGCCATGGCGACCACCCAACAGGAAGCGTACCCTGAGGAGGAGGAGGAGGTGGCGGTGAGATGTCGGTCAACCGATGTGGATGGTAGCTTAGGTTATTATTTTACCCAAGAAAAATATACGAGTTACTTCGAAATACACATTTGTATTGACAAGGTCATAGATGTGAAGCGCTTTACATGAAGCACATTTCCTGAGCTGCCACTAGGGGGCAGAGTGACTGACCGTGAGTGAGTGTGAGTTACTGACTGTATGAGGCCATGGACACAGATATTTCAAAAAAGAATTCACCCCTTTTCAAAAGATTCCTGTCCACACCAATGGAATATTTCCATCAATGCAAAAATGCTCACATGAACTGACCTGATGTTAAGCTCTGATTGCAGAGAAAATACTCTGTTTTAAAAAATATCTGTATGTGTCGACAGGGGCCATTGGTCATGATGTTAGCGTTTTCCAAAAGCTCAGTTTCACCCGTCCGTAAGAAATCTCAACCCTGGAAGGCATTTTCAAAAAGCTCCATTTTCAATTACCTAAAACAAATTTTAGTGTGGATGGGAGGTCAGTAATAGCTCATAATTGTTAGAGGTTACCAACGGTAATGTACGACCAATACCACTGAAACCGATTTCAATTAAGCTTCAACACAGTCATCCCAACCATTCAGTGGGCTGGGTCCTGTGGTCCCTGTGAACGCCTGTAAATGATGCAATGTCTCAGACCACCTGGTCTCCTGGACCCTCCTGGGCCCCTGACCAGAATAGCTCCTCAGGTAGTAGTGATGACGAAAGACCCAGTCCATTCTGAGTGCAGCCTTCAATTATTAAGCAGCGATGTTCGGAGGCTGTCTGTGCCCTCAACCTGGCCCTAGCAGAGGAGGTGTTCATCCAGCTCACCAGGTTGGTTATTTAAAGACTCTAATGTGGCCGCTGATATAACCCATACAGAGCAGGTCAAATGCTGACACTCTCCGTTTCAAGTTGAAACAAGATTCTCCTCCCGCTGAATCGGCTCTCCAGCCCGTTTTGTCCTTTTGACGTTTCTATTTCAAGCACTGAGCAGAACCTCCCAAAATGACCACCAGTTTGAATTGACAATGAAATGCAAGTAGGCTACTTCATAACTGAGGAACGTTTAACACATTGTGAGGTTTGGCACATCTGGATCACTTATGTACTGGTCCTTCTTAATGATTGAATTTAATGATTGCATTCAGTAATTGTTGATTGAATTCTTTATTGCACTGCAAACTATTTGTCTAGTTATTTTACATTTACATTTAGTAATTTAGCTCTGACGCTTTTATCCAAAGCGACTTATAAGTTCTGTACAACAGGTCAGCAGGAAGGGCACAACTCTTGCAGCTAAGTAACAATGTTCATCATACAGTGTTGAACTTGGGAGCTACAGTCTTGAGAGCATAGTAGTAAAGACATATTAGCATAGTAGGTACTGTAGTAATATAGGCAAGGAAGATTATTTAGTTTTTTATTTAAATTTGTTTACTTATTTATAAGAATGCAACAATACATATAATATGTCTGCTGTAGTGCCTTACTAACTTACTTTAGAATTCTAAATAATACCCCCAGAAATCTCATTATATTTGTCTCTGATACAAAGTGCGTTCTAAAGTCAGACCTTTGATTGTCATAATCACAGCACGGGCCTACTTCACTCCCCCTCCTTTTCCCCTCACGTCCTCCACACGCTCCTCTTCATCCCCCTCTCTATCCACTGCGCACTCCTCATCATCCTCTCTTTCTTCAGTCACCCCTTCCTTCACCCTCATTCACCCGGCTGTATTCCATCCCCCTAATTCACACACGGGCAAGCACCCCACTCTCCCCAGCTGCACCCTATCCTCCCCTGATGAGGGGACTATATCTGCACCTCGACGCTGACCAGAAGCTGTCGTGGTATTAATTACCACTGCCCAGGTACGACGTCTCTGCCACAAGCTCTACTGCTAGATACCCTCCGTGTATTGGCTTACTCTAACCCGTTTCTCTCCTGTGCCTCAAAGGACCGCCGTCCCTGTCTGGACGTCACCTGTTCCACGAAGAGGAACACCTATTCTCCCGCTGCCACCCAGCAGCTCCAGCGTCCCTGTCTGGACGTCACCTGTTCTCGAAGAGGAGCACCTATTCTCCCACTGCCACCCAGCAGCTCCAGCGTCCCTGTCTGGACGTCACCGTTCCCGAAGAGGAACACCTATTCACCCGCTGCCACCCAGCAGCTCCCCCGACAAGCACCAGGACCGCTTGCTCGCTCACTGCCGCCGTGGCAGCCACAGGACAGAACATTAACCCCGTTCTATTTCCCCCCAATTCCTGTGTTTCTCAATTTCCATTAAACACCCTTGAAACCGCTCCTTTCTCTTCTTGTGTATTCAGCAATTGGGCTGTGCTCCAGACTCCAGTTCTCACATTGATGGCATGGGTTTACATGATGACAAGGGATGGTACATTTCCTGTCTCTTGACATGGATGTGTGTATATGTCAGCTGAGTTGTAAAATAGCTTTACATAGTGTTTGAACGGCAGATCAGTGACAACTATGGTTACTGACTGAGAAAAGATGAACATTCATCTAGAAAGAAAAGGTGTAGAATAGTGGTAAGGTGTAGAATCATCTTTACAAATACAGAAAAGAATCCTCTAGTCTGAAATGTTACTGGCGTGGTTATGAGTCAACCCACAGATCTGCCCGCAATGCCACTTGCAGCCACCGTCGTCTGAGGGGAAGGAAATAGAAGCCACAGCTGCCTGAGCTGGTTTGAGCAAGATGGCCTCATTGGTTGCCAACAGGCAGTCTCTCACAATAAACTATGATTCTATCCTCACATCTGGGTTCATCTGAGTCCTCTTGTCTTCCTTAGCGTAAGTGAGCACATCATCAAGGACCGTTCTAGCCCTCGGCTGACTACTCCGGTTATTACCCTCCACTGGGGTGGATACGGACTAAAATGATGCAATAGTGGACCTCAGCCTACTGTACTTAGGCATGTCCGCGCACCACTCACATGTCCAAGAGGATGTTGAGGATGATCCAGATAATATAAATGAAAATAACTCATTTAGTGCCAGATAGCTGGGACAGTAATGACGACAATCATAGTGAAGGATTTGATGCGTTGGAAGCTATATCACACTCTTCGTATCAATTGATCTGACAACTATATCATTTATGCAGCTAGAATGAATTAATGTGTGTAACTATGCTATTTGGATACGATGCAGAGAGGGACATTGATTAGAGCCCCACAGCAGAAAAGGGGGATGAGAGCTATATGATGATGGGGCCTTTTGTGTGTGTGTGTGTGTGTGTGTGTGTGTGTGTGTGTGTGTGTGTGTGTGTGTGTGTGTGTGTGTGTGTGTGTGTGTGTGTGTGTGTGTGTGTGTGTGTGTGTGTGTGTGTGTGTGTGTGTGTGTGCGTGCGTGCGTGCGTGCATGTGCGCGCGTGCGTGTGTGTGAATGTGTGTGTGTGGCGGGGAGGGGGTATAACACTGAATTGGCACAAATATAACATTGTCTAGGCCAGGGGTCGGCAACCTGCAGCCCCGAGGCCGCATGCGGCTCTTTAACCAATCAGCTGCGGCTCCCTGGCACAAAAATTAAATAAATAAATAAAAATGTACTTATTTTCTTTAATTTTTTTTTATTATTTTGGAGATCGATGTCATACTGTGCCACTGAAATGAAAAAATATTTCATCAACTAAGATATTTAGTCAACAAAAGGCTTACCTGTATGCCTGATATGTGGTGCGAAATTTGCGAACAACGAAAAATTTACTTTTTATTTTATAGATTCTCCACAAATAAGGGAAGGACTCTAATAGAGCTGCATAGTTCAGGGTTTTATTTCAAAGTAGGTCTACAGACGCCAGTGTTTTTTCTCCTTTTCTGTGTTTTATTTCAAAGTAGGTCTACACATGGTAGTCTTTTTTCAAAGTGGACTACTTTTTATTTTATAAATGTTCCACAAATAAGGGACGGACTCAAATATACCTGAATAGTTCAGGGTTTTATTTCAAAGTCGGTCTACAGACACCAGTGTTTTCAAGTTCAAGTTTCAAGTTTCAAGTTTCTTTAATAGTTGTCATACAGAAGTACAGAATACTTTTATACAAAATGCTTCTTACTGTTACGCTGTGCAAGACAAGATAAGTATGAAATAAAATAACATAGTATAGCATGTAAATTAGAAGTAAAAAATGAGGTCACAGTGTTCAGTATAGACATATGTACAAAGTTCGATGCAGAATAGACGTAACTGAGTTACCATATAATATACAATACTATGCAGTGTACTAATATACAATACTATATAGTGCAAGGCAGAAATGGAATGAGGTGCAATTTAGGTACAATTTACAGTAGGTGTACGAGTTGTAGTGCAAATCCTTTATCAATAAATATAAAGTGTGTTTGTGTGCTCTAAAGTGTGGAGAGTGGGTGCTGCAGTGTGTTGTTTGTTTAAGTGAGTGTGTGCGTGTGGGTGTGCGTGCTGTGTGCATTTGATGGTTGTTGCATAGTGTTTATTGTTCGTTTAGCAGCCTGATGGCCTGGGGATAGAAGCTTCTTCTGAGTCTTTCTGTGCTCGCCTTAAGACTCCGGTATCGCTTGCCTGACCGCAGCAGTTCAAAGAGGCAGTTGTTCGGGTGGCTGGAGTCCTTGATGATTCTCTTCGCCTTCCCCCTGCACCGCTTGTTGTAAATGTTCTGGAGGGTGGGAAGCCGCCCTCCAATTGTGCGTTCGGCTGAACGTGTCACTCTTTGTAGTCTGCTACGGTCTTGTGCAGTGCTATTCCCAAACCAGGAGGTGATGTTGCCAGTCAGGATGCTCTCTATTGTACATGAGTAGAAGTTCCTAAGGATCTTCTGACTGACTTGGAACTTCCTTAGGCGCCTGAGGAAGTAGAGGCGTTGTCGTGCCTTCTTCACAACACTGTCAATGTGTGTGGTCCATGTCAAGTCCTCGGATATGTGGGCTCCGAGGTACTTGAAACTGTTCACTCTCTCAACCGGTGCCCCGTCGATGCTGAGGGGGCTGTAGTCCTTGACCCCCGACCTCCTGAAGTCCACAATCATCTCTTTTGTTTTGCTGACGTTCAGGGAGAGGCAGTTCTCCTGTCACCACTGTGACAGATTCTCTACCTCTTCCAGGTAGGCCCTCTCGTCGTTGGCAGAGATCAGGCCCACCACTACTGTGTCATCAGCAAATTTGATGATTGTGTTGTTGTTCCGCTGTTTTGTCCGTTTTGTCTCCTCTTCTGTGTTTTATTTAAAAATAGGTCTACACAGCCAGTATTTTTCTCCTCTTCATAAGAGTTTGAGGTTTTCCTTTGTTATAACAGGTAAAAACAGCAATAAAAAGTCAAACAAAACCTTTTTGTTGCATTATAATCCCATTAATGCAACAAACTGTGTGCTATAAGTATAAAGTATAATAAACCGCAAATTACTTTGGGTATGCAATTGTCAGGTGTTTTATGCTAAATGTGGGGTATGCTTGGGGATATATAAAACGTTATACACTGTGTTATCTTCATTTTAAGGTTAAATAGGTTGTGCGGCTCCCTGAGCATTTTATTTTGTGGGACGGGAGAAAAGTGGCTCTTTTGATAGTAAAGGTTGCTGACCCCTGGGCCCTCATGCATCAACGTGTTCTACGCACAGATCTGTGCGTAACCCGTGCGTACGATCATTTCTAAGCAAAGAGTGGGATTCATCAATTTGAACTTGAACTTGACTTCGTGCGTACATCTACGCACAGGTCAGACCTGGCGTACCTAGCTCCCAGTGGTAGAATATATTATTACAACAAGGAAATGAGCTTCTGTGCATAATAACACTGGATGTTCTGTATGAACCGTAGTTCATTATAGTTCATTGTAAGATAGCAACAGTAGTGTAATTATGGTCAAAACCCTATAAATAGCATTTGGAATAATAGATCTTTCTCTCAGAATGAATGCAGCATGGTTTATATAGCGTTATCGGAATATACGGGGTGTAGAGGCTACTGACTGACTGCGCTCCGCGTAGCTTGATTGATTGATTGATTGAAAAGTTTATTAACAGATTGCAGAATGGGTACAGTACAGTACAGCTCAGTACATACAATTGTTAATTGGGGATGCAGACCAACTTTCGTCCTGTTTACATCAGGGTCCCCCATTTTCAATTCATCATAAATCATAAAGCTCAACTCGTTATTATTTTGCGCACAGACCGCCGAAACACGGGAACGTTTTGATTATATTTAAAAGGCTTTACGTTAAACGAAACAAGTGGAATTTCGAAGCTGTAAGCAGAATAAGTCATATGAATATAGTGTTCTTCCCCCTTTTTACTGTACAAGAAAGAATAGAAAACGCATTGCAATGACACCATGCAGATAGTGGACAGACTATATGATGGGATTCAAGTTCGCGTTTTTGTTGCTCATAGGCATGCTGTCAGAGTATGATATCTTAATCAAACATTCTAGAACATTTGTCGTCACAGATCATGTCCTAATGGAACATAGGCTATGGCATGGATCGTGATATTGTGTGGACTGTTATTATTACTGTACGGCGGTACCACCCATTGTGACAGCAGCCTTGAGTCCCGCACACAAACATGATGGAATTCAAGTTCATGTATTGAAAGGCAGGATACATCATACATGCAGTGAGATTCATTGTTCTTGTATATGCTCTCGTATTATATTGTTTATATAGGCTACTGTGGTATAATATGTCCTCATGTAAATATGTTCCCCTTACCTGTGCCCCCCCCCCTCTCTGTGGAATCACCCCCCTCCCCTGTGTCCCCAAACCTGTACCCCCTCCCCCCCATCTGACCTATCAAATGGGACCACACACCCCCTTTGTTGAACTATAAAGGGCTCCTCCCGACCACAATCAAGGCTTCTTACCTGGGTAATTTCAGCTGATCACCTGGGGCGAGAGCCTCAGCCATTCTCTCTATGTAATCTATCTGTTTGGTTAATAAACCCTTGTTATTATCCAAGCCTCGGTTGACTGAGCACATTCTTCATCAGGATATCTACAAATATCCCACAATTGGCGTCTACGAACTTGTGACGGACTTTTTGCGTCCTCCCGGCGTGCTGTATTGTTTTCAGCTATACAGAGAAAAGTGAGTATAATAGGATGGTCGACCAAAAATGTATGGAAGGAATTAAAACTTTCCCGCTTTTCTCTGTGCCAGGTGAATATTACAGAATGTTGTCAAATATTGAGATCATGGCTGAGTAAGAATAATGTGCATTAATATATCTGATCTGTATTGAGAATCGTTACCAGGGCGCGCGTGCACCTGGGTCCTTTATCAGGCGGTTCTGAGAGGATGGGTTATAGTGCTATTCCCAAAAGTTTAGGCACAAAGGTTGAAGTGCTATTCCAGGTCGAGTCGGAGCCGACCAAAAGCTAAGGCACACAGTACAACAAAAGAAGATACGTGAGCTTATTATGATGTGATATCCTTGAAAACGCTACTCTGTTAAAAACGTTCTGTGATTCCTTTGCAAAGAGGCGGGAAGTAGGACCGAGAAGCTGATGGAATCATAATTAGAAATTACCAGAGTAGCATCATAATATTCATTGTTTCAACCTCAAACTAAGCTCACAATCTCTTCCATTCCTGAAAACGATGTATTTTGGATTAAATTAACCAATTGATCAATACAGATAGCGGGAAGATGATCACGCGATGTCCTAGTTAGTACATGATTACGCGATGTCCCGGGAGTACGTAAATGTACATTAAACGGGACATCAGTCGCGGAAAGTACATTAAACAGGACGTTAGTCGCGGGTTAAGAGGCCGAGAGTATGATTAAAAGGTATATATAATCTAATATATCGCTGGTAAATTTCGAAGTCAGGTTCGGTCGTTATGATTTTAATAACGATGTGTAGTTATATATCAAGGGTATAAATGCCTTGTCGCAACAGATGTTGGCCGACTAAACGTACAGCGATCCAATACAGTCAGATATACACGCACGTTAACTTATATGTATTATTGTTGTTTTGTCTGTTTAAAGTCTCGTTTGTATTTGCGTGCGCCGAGCATTGAGAGACTATTACCGTTATATAGAGAATAACAGTGGAGTTCAGGTAATAACATTGAAGTGCAGTTCACGCGACATATTAGGATAGTAATTTCCGGAACCGGCCCACGGGAGCAACCATTTGGGGAAGTATAGTTTTATCGTTTCAGTTTGTTTACGTTTCACATATGCACAGGCGCGTTCATTCGGTAACAAAACGCTGGTTTAGGAATTCCAGGCTATTGAGAGCTCGTAGGAAAAATACTGTATGAATTGCAAAGCGTTATTTCCGAGGCGAATAAAAACGCACGAACGTTGCATGGAGCGATGACGTCACGCTATGCGCGCCGTGAAGCTATGATTTTATATTAAACTATCCATAGACAAACGTAAAGTTTAATATGCCCAAGGCCGAAGGTATATGAAATCCACGTGTAGTATATGTTTTATTTGTATATGTATGTGCGCGCTGCCATTGGAAAATGTTGAGCTGCGGTGGCGAGATGCGAGTTGCATTATCCCAGACCACCGGAGAAACGAACCGAACATTGCAGCTTTCCCCGGTGAGTATGAAAATCATAAATATAGATGCTTTGATTGATTGATTGAAACCTTTATTAACAGATTGCAGAATGGGTACAATACTGTACAGCTCAATACACACAATTGTTAAGGGGATGCAGACCAGAGGAAGACTTTTGTCTTGTTTACATCAGGGTCCCCCATTTTCAATTCATCAGATAGTCAGTACTGCTACAACTATACATTTATGACATACCAGATTTGCAAATTCAGTACTGTTTGTGATACAAAAGGAGTCAAGAAAAGGGAGTCATTTGACGTAGAAACTGTACATATACACAACTATCTCAGATCACTTGAGTGTTTATGTGCTTTAATTTACACATTATAAGTCACATAAAGCTAATTAAAATGTCTGTTTCAGAATTATAATACATCTGTGGGCGTACCGGACATACTGACCATGGGAGCTAAACAAACACTTCCGGTTCCCAGTATATGGCAGTACAGGAATTGTAGTCCACATAAACAGCGTTAGATTAGACTTTATAAGCTTTCAATGTTGAAAACTTGGAACACAAACAACATAGATTATGTTTAAAAGTAAGATGTTTAGGTTATATTCACTTGAGTTAATGTGTTTATCTAAAGAACCAATGAAAGATAACTAGCCCTTTCCATTGTAGGACATTTTTAAACATGATTCAAAATGTGTGGTTCCACATTCATATGATGCTTGTGTACATATGCGATATGATTGATAAATGATAACACTATCATTACATCCTAGGACGGGATGGATGAGAAATAGCTGATGTTTTGTTAAGCTCACAGACAATCAAGGAGAACCCACTCAGATGGTCTTAGAAAAGAGTGGAAAATTAACATGTGTTTGTATTTACAGATCTGGCTCTGAGGCGAGATGCAAAACAGTGCATGACTACACCCAAACTGTATCACAAAAGACAGAAAATCCAACAATTTGCATGTCAACCGAGAGACAGTGCAGAGCTGAGAGACAATCGATTGACCATTTGGAACGGATCTACATCCAAACACCCACATGTAAATTTCTTCAGAGTGGGCACTTGGGAGACAAAGCAATGCAAATGCCTGCACTCGTGACCACAGACTTGATGAACTCACCTGGCGGTGGATGGCAACAGAGAACCACTTAATTAACATGAATTAGACACATGTGATGAATTTGCAGTTATGAAAATCTACCTAACTCCCATACTAACAATAACTAACCAGTCGTTTTCATCATCTCTTTTCAAGAGGCACATGAATTAGAGAAGTGCCCGAGATGAAAGATTAATGATGAAAACAACTTTACTTACAAATCCCCTCCTTCTATTCTCTGTTTATAACCAATAACATGCATGACTATTCCTTAGACTATTCTTTTAACAACTAATACATTTCCATGACTGCAAAATATCAACCACAAAATTGAAACACAATTATCTAAATGTACAAGGTATACACGTACATTGATCATTTAGCTGACACTGTATGACAGGACATCAAAAAGGGCACAACTCTATCAGCTGAGTAACAATGTTCATCAAAGTGTTGAGTGCCACAGTGTAGGTTAGTTTTATTAGTGTTGAGTGCTACAGTGTAGATTAGTTTATTAGGACAAATGCATGACAGTAAGGTTAGTTAGGGTTAGATGACAAAACGAATGATTGTTTTTCATGCAAAATTAACTGGCTACCTAGATTTTATGTTTTTTCCCCATGCTATGCTATGATGAGCCACACTGAGATGTGAAGAACAACCGAGAAGTCATGGCGAGGTAAGTATCTTGAAGAAGCACACCATCGTACGCATCCTGAGGTAAGATCAACTTCAATTTAACACCACAGACTATTTTATCTGATTCAAGACTTTGGCCATTCATTTACTAATTTTATTTAAAGCCTAATGATAAGATTGTAGTGAATGTGACCTTCTTGACACAAGGAATCACTGCTAATGCAATTGGCTTGCATTTCCTATTTTCAATTAAGTGATTTTATTTACAATAAATTGAATTAACCCTAAATGATTTTCCTCTTTAGCAGAAAGGCGTTGAATCATTTATGTGAGGAGTTTTCTAAGGCAGTGTTTATCACCCTCAGATCACGAATTGGTGAGAGGACAGGACGAGTGAGACGACGCGTGACCTGAACCACGAACGACGGCAGGACCAGACAGAGAGGAACACAACCCAGTGACCTGAGCGACCCACGACAGCATAGAACCACCAGGGACGCCGCCAAGGAGCTGCGGACACAACCAGAGACGACGACAACAACCGTGGGAGAACCACCAGCCCACACAACACAGACGTCCCCAAAGGAAGGGGAGCATAGACAGAAAGGACGACATGCAGCCTCACCCCGGCAGCCCGCGGCAGACCATCTACAGAAGGGAACCAGAGCCCTGACCATCAAGATGGATTCCGATGACAAGATTGCCATCCGTGTGAGAGAGAGCGTCCTACTGACTAGCCACTACACCGGCGGGCCCTCGCCCTCCATCAAGTGGTACCGCAATGACGAGGAGAGGACAGCGAAACCAGCACAACACATTCAAAAACGCCCGCCCCCTCGCCCCTCTAGTACCGCGATGACGAGGAACGGGGGGAACCAACCACCACACAGCACGTTCAAGAACGCCCTGACCACCATGTCTCTAGGCCTGATAGGGGCCAAGCGTGAGCACAGTGGCAGACATGTGATGGTGGTGGAGAACAACATAGGCTGCAGGAAAAGACCACTATAGTTGACTGCTACCGGTGACCCTTGACAAGATACACAGGGAGCGGACGGCGACCTCCTGTAGGCCCCCTCTGAATGAACGACGACCAGTGAATGTTCCCGACTGCATCGTCAAGAAGAGACATCATCAGAGACCTGTGGAACAAGATACTTCTGAACACACATTGTCCACATTGTTATGTATGTATTGGCCCTGCCACACGACAGACCGAGAACAGATGATCAACACTTCACAGCAACTGTCAGATTCACAAACAAGAACTGTTTCACAGAGTTCATATGTATCTGGAAAATTATTGACTAGGAATATGATGAAATACAATCAGTAAGATTGCATTAACCAATTTTATAATGACAATGAGAAATGATCACAGAGTCACATTGCAAAATGGTATTGTTAAACAGGGCAGAACCAGTTGGATTGTTCCAAGACACCAAGTTTGTTTTGACCATTGATAGTATGCACCACAGAACAATGCATAACGATTATCATAATCACCTTTTATATTAACCACTAGGTTAACGGTTTTCAATTTTATTTTGACACATTAGCCACTAAGGTAATGTCTATTGTATGTATTTATTTAATTTTTATGTGTTACTGTTTGGCCCTGCCACACGACCGACAGAGAACACCTTGTCAACAACGACGCAACATCATTCAGATTAATACCTTCACAAGCAGGAAACTTTTCACACAATTGTATGTATCTGCAAAACGATGAACTAGGGATGTGATGAAAAGAAATCAATGAGAAAGCATTAACAATGGTTAGTAATAATGAGCTAAAATGTATTGCTGAAGGAAGAAGTGACCACATGATCACATTACATCACATTTGAATTACTTAGGTTACAAAATTGTATTGACAGACAAGAAAGAATCAGTTGTTTTATTCTCTCATAGAAGAGGACATGTAACGTTGTTTTGCACCTGTATGGTAAACCATTGATAGTATATGCACTAGAATTACATACAGAAGCGATGCATAAGACGTTTTATCTCCTCATTTATAGAGAAGAAATGGAGAAAATTGCCTGATTCTAAGTAAAGACCAACAAAACTGAGGCAATCACAGATGAAAGTGACACTCAAACTCAGGGTAAATACAACTGGATCCTAAGTAATTTCATCAAGAATCATCATAAAACGTGCAAAAATATATATATATATTTTTGAACAGTTTCCCATAATCAATCATGTTAGTTTTATTAACCACCAGGTTAACGGTTGTTAAAATGTTTTGTACACATTAGCCTTATGTGTAAATCCTATTCCTAATAATTATGCACACAATTTTGTTTTTTCACCCTGTGCACTCTGACCACACAGACAGTGCATGTATTTAATTGGTTTATTACGATGCCTGTATGCACAACGATCACATTAGCTCCCCAGAGTCACGACATGAACGACTGAAGGTATGCCAAGATATTTGCACAGCGATAGCTTCTAATGATTATGTTAATTGTTGTTTGATATCAGAGATGAGGACCACTCATTGATATAGGTATTTTGAGCGATTAATAAAAGAAAAGGGTGACATCTATTCCCACATCTCTGATATCAAAATAACACAGACCGCAGTCCAGTCGATCATGTCATGAATCATGTATATAAATAATACTAGTTTAAATTATTAGGCCAACCAACAGAACACATTGGCCAACATTTTCATTATTTTAATTATTTTCTATTTTTTTCATTATCTGATAACCGATGGATTACATCGGTCCCCACTTTTACCTGTTCCAAACAATCCTGGTATATTATACATTAATCTCACCCACATTATAAGAAAGAAAAGTGAGTATTGTGGTATAATATGTCCTCATGTAAATATGTTCCCCTTACCTGTGCCCCCCCCCCTCTCTGTGGAATCACCCCCCTCCCCTGTGTCCCCAAACCTGTACCCCCTCCCCCCCATCTGACCTATCAAATGGGACCACACACCCCCTTTGTTGAACTATAAAGGGCTCCTCCCGACCACAATCAAGGCTTCTTACCTGGGTAATTTCAGCTGATCACCTGGGGCGAGAGCCTCAGCCATTCTCTCTATGTAATCTATCTGTTTGGTTAATAAACCCTTGTTATTATCCAAGCCTCGGTTGACTGAGCACATTCTTCATCAGGATATCTACAAATATCCCACACTACCCAATACTGACATCAAAATAGATTGTAGTATGCCTCTAGAAATCATATGCAGCAGGTAGAAAATTGACGGGAGATCCATCGCGATTTGGAATAGAATTGAGGAGAACTTTAATCCGTGGGTATTAATCAAACAACACGGGAAAAGGCAGTCATATTCCAGCGCGGTCTTTATTAGCCGACAACAAAATAGATGCATCTAAAAATCATATAGCCAATCGAACACAACTAATAAAGGCATTCATATTACAGCACGGTTATAATGACACACAACCAACGCCAAACAGTGGTCAACGAACGGTCTTTATTAGTATTTTGAGCTGTCCAGGCAGAATTGCAGCAATGGTCTTAGGGAGCCGTTGATATCTGACATCACCGTTTACAAGTCCGCCTTTTATTTATCCCATAAATCATAATACGCGATAGTGTCTTCTTGGTTCGACAGCAGTGAATTCTCCGTGGAGTTTCTCGGAGTCCCGCTCGGGTCGGTCCATTATTTCACATCCCATGGGGGGTGTTTCCTCATTTTCATGACCATATATGGATAATCATGCACGAGCATTGACGGTAGAACAAAGTGGTATTCATCAACACGGCAGGGCATAGAGCCTGCGTACGCACGTGTGATGAATGCCGACTTCCCTGTGCGTACGCTAGTTCTACATTCCGTGCTTACGTGTGGAAGTAGGTCAAGTTCTACGTCCACGTTGATGCATGAGGGCCCTGGTCTAGGCGAACCCTTGCCTATGTAAGCTTTAGAGGGTTAAGACATATTTTGCTGCTCCTGCGCCCCCCAGCCATGCTCATTGATCCCTTTAATTGTATTTGATTGATTGGCTTGGTTAATAAATATGCATTAATCATGAAGATCTGTCTGTGTGCATCATTGGTTGATCCGGTCCCACAGCAGTAGCCACCGCACAGTGAGCAGCAGGACGACTATATCAAGGCTTTCCCTCTGCAGACCTCTGGCTGTTGCTGCAGTGTAGAATAATGACGCTACAGACAGCAGCTGTGGATGAGGCCTCTCCCTCCCTGGAGCTGTGTTGAGTGAAGTAAGAAATGTATTTGTCTCTTTTTTTCAACGTGTCCTTGATGGGCAGGGGACCGAGACTGCTGTGTACTGTGAGTGAGCTGAATCCCCAGCTGTTGAAGAGAGTTACAGAAGTTGTTGTCGATGTGAATAAGAAAGAAATGCCACATGCATTTGCAAACAGAAACTATGCTGATTTATTTTGCACATCATCTCACACAAATCCAACAACTCTAAACCGGTTTGCACACGTTCATTTGGTTTGATGTTATTGAGAGTCAATTGATTTGAATATGGCCAGCAGTGATGTCATCGGGGACACTGAATCCTGTTGTGTTAATTACAGCTCAATGAAATGATAAGGTAGCAGTCTCTAAATGCAGTGCTAAATGTAGCACTGAACGGCACAGGAAGTCCTTGATTCCGACAGCCATCACTGAGCACAGAGTGACAGTTACTATCTTCCTGGACTTCCTTTTGAACACTGTGCAATATTAAACTTACTGTAGACTTCTGTATATTTTTACTGTATATTTTCTACTGTCTATTTTATTCTATTCTTATTCTTAGGCAATTTGTTTTGTTATTCTTATTCAAATGTCAAATTTCCCTCAGTATAATTAAAGTATTTCTATTCTATTCTATTCTATTCTATTCTATTCTATTCTATTCTATTCTATTCTATCTATAAAACAAGGTATTGCTATTTTTTCATCTACATCATTTCATGGTGCTGTAATTAACACAAGGATTCAATGTCCACAATGACATCACTGGTGGACATATTCAAAGGGCATAATTGTCAAACTAACTGTACAAGCCCTGGAATAAACACTGAAACCTACCCTACGGGGCACTCAAAGCAAGGATGTGTGTTTTAAGAGTGGCTCTGTTAACCTTACATTAGTTTTGTGGCTAACTAAGAAGGAGCTGGGTATCCAGTGTGATGCACAGTGTGGTTCCTAAAAGAATACAAAGAAAATGAACAAAACAATATAACATTTGATCAAAATTATAAAAACAAGGTCATATCCTATAGTCCTATATATATATTAAAAAGGAAATCACACCCTCTAAAATCTTTTCAACACAAATGTGACGTATTAGGACTAATCCATTTCTTCTATGCATATGGAGTAGCGTAAGCCCAGAGAGGCTGAGAGGATGAGAGGAATCTTTTTCCCCAGCGTCTCTGTTGTGCTGCTCCGACACCTCAGAGCCCTTGAGACCAAGATCCCATCTTCAAACGCAATTAAAATGAGCCATGATTGCCTTATGCAATTGTGAATTAATTCCTTGCCCTGTGTTCACACAGTGGAAGCTACTCTTACAAAACAAGCCAGAGCATGATATTGTATTATTTATTTGTTGATCGACCAAGTAACTTTTCATCCGGACAACAAGGATGGAATTCAGGTCCTAAATTGCAAGATAAATAGAATACAATACTGTTTTAAAACAGTACTGTATGTACCCAGCTAGCAGTGTACTATCGGGCCACATATGGCTGGGGCACGGGACATCTGGTGTACTGGGAGATCCCCCCTTGAATGGCCCTTCTAAGGTTTCTCTCCTCCACATTGCCTGTGGTGCATTTTTTCCTATTGCTAGGTTTTAGTGAGTTTTTCCTTACCTTCGCATGGGGTATGTCTGGGAGTGTTGCATTTATTTAAAAAAAAAATTGACTTTATGGTGTTTTGTTCTTGACTTGACCTATTGTGATGTTTCTTCTTGACTTGTTTAAAGAAGATGTGTCCGGCCCATGGGGACATTAATGTGTGTTGTAAATACATTTGATTTGATTTGATTTGATTTACTGTCAGACACGAGTGACGACATCAGGGCCGAGCACAGGTCAATACCTGTAGTAAGAGATGCGGCTGCATTGGCATTATGCCGTATGTGGCCCACATCTGGAAATATGGACTGAGGCTCCTTAACATTTACATTTACATTTAGTCATTTAGCTGACGCTTTTATCCAAAGCGACTTACAAGTTCTGTACGACAAGCCATCAGGAAGAGCACAACTCTATCAGCTGAGTAACAATGTTCATCAAAGTGTTGAGTGCTACAGTGTAGGTTAGTTTATTAGGACAAGTGCATGACAGTATGGTTAGTTAGGGTTAGATTTTTTTTTTTTTTTTTTTTTTAATTCAGATAATGGTTGAAGAAGTGAGTCTTTAGTCGACGGCGAAAGATTGGACGTGTTTCGGCTGTCCTAACTGGGGTGGGTAGTTCATTCCACCATTGTGGGGCAAGGACTGAGAATAGGCGACTTCTCTTTGATGACCCTCCCGGAGCTTGGATAGGAGTAGGTCTGAGGCGGCCAGAAGATGCAGAGCGTAGGGGTCTTGAGGGTGTGTAGTTAGAGACCATTGACCGGAGGTAGGCGGGAGCAGTTCCCTTTGCCGCACGGTATGCTAGGTCAAGGGCCTTGAAGCGGATTCGTGCAGCAATGGGGAGCCAGTGCAGGTCCCTAAGAAGTGGGGTGACATGGGCCGACTTCGGTAGGTTTGAGATCAGGCGGGCCGCTGCGTTCTGAATGAGTTGAAGAGGGTTAGTGGCAGTGGCCGGGAGGCCAGCGAGCAGTGCGTTGCAGTAGTCGAGGCGGGAGATGACTGTTGATTGGACGAGGAGTTGGGTGGCTTCTTTTGTCAGGAAGGGGCGTATCCTTCTGACGTTGCTCAGGAGGAATCGGCAGGTTCTGGTTGTCGCTGCGATGTGAGCAGAGAAGTTCAACTGGTCGTCGAGGACAACACCAAGGTTCTTGGCGGTCGGGGACGCGGTCACAGCTGCATTCTCGACTGTGATGGAAAGGTCGGTCAGGGGGGAGGATTTGGCCGGCAGGTGGAGCAATTCTGTTTTGCTTAGGTTCAGTTTGAGGTGGTTGGTCGTCATCCAGGCGGAGATGTCGGACAGACAGGCCGAGATCCGCTCAGAGACGTGGATATCTGAGGGAGGGAAGGAGAGGAAGAGTTGAGTATCGTCGGCATAACAGTGGTAGGAGAAGCCATGAGACGTGATAATGTTACCCAGTGATTTAGTGTAGAGGGAGAAGAGAAGGGGTCCTAAAACCGAGCCCTGGGGGACACCCGTCCGCAGGGGGCGGGTGGCCGACAGGGTCCCTCTCCATGACACTTGGTAGGAGCGGTCATTGAGGTATGATGACAACCATGTCAGCGCAGAGCCAGCCACTCCCATTCCTGCGAGGGCCGCGAGGAGGATCTGGTGGTTGACTGTGTCGAAGGCTGCAGATAGATCTAGGAGAATCAGGACAGAGGAGAGGCCTTTCGCTTTTGCTAAGTGAAGTGCCTCTGTGACCGCAATGAGGGCCGTCTCTGTGGAGTGACCAGTCCTGAAGCCTGACTGATTAGGGTCTAGGAGGTCATTCTGTAAGAGATAAGCAGTAAGTTGGTTGGATACAGCACGTTCAAGTGTTTTAGAAAGGAAGGAGAGAAGAGAGACAGGACGGTAGTTGCCTATGACGGTAGGGTTCAGGGATGGTTTTTTTATGAGGGGCGTGACTCTGGCTTGTTTTAGGGAGGTGGGGACCACATTGAGTGCACATTGAGTCGTGCTAACTCGCCATGTGTTGAGTGCCAATGACGAGTTTTCTCGTCTTTTTCTCGTTTTTGCTTTTATTAGCAATATCCATTTATTTTTCATCCATCCAGCCTGACGTTATCATTGGGAATGGATCTGAGCTCGGAAAGGGCAAATACCGCCGCCTATCGTCTCCCGGATGGTATGGCACATCATTGGATTGGATTGGGTGGGCATGTGCCTCAGAAAAAAAGTCCGGTCCGGGATTTTCCCTTCTCTGGCAAGCAGTGTCTGTTACCACATTCACTGGGGAGGCTGGGAGCAGCTTTCGATTATGTGTTTTGGACTATAACGTTGGATCAATAAACGCGATCAATATTTGGAATGGCGATCAGGAATTGGATTAATCTTTTTGCAGAACATCTGATGTGAGGTAAGGACTCTATTTTACCAGTATTGGGTTAATCAGATGTTTTTTTCTCAGCCATCGCAGCGTGTCTGTATGTGTGTGTGTGTGTGTGTGTGTGTGTGTGTGTGTGTGTGTGTGTGTGTGTGTGTGTGTGTGTGTGTGTGTGTGTGTGTGTGTGTGTGTGTGTGTGTGTGTGTGTGTGTGTGTGTGTGTGTGTGTGTGTGTGTGTGTGTGTGTGTGTGTGTGTGTATGACGTTAGCGCTGACCAGGTCATGGATAATAGATTTTTCAGCCCGCTTCTCTAGCGTGCATAATTACACATATACTATCGATAATCTAGCGTTTATTTGAAAAACGATTCATAAATCAGCCGAAAAATGACAACGTGTTTTGTGTATTCCACTAAAGAGCTATTATCGCAGAATGTCTCTGGAATTACTAGAACTCTCCAAAACTATACTCGTATTCAAAACGGTATAAAACGGAAATGTACCAATGAAAAAACTATCCGTTTCATACATGTTGACTGCAAGCAAGTCATTGATAAGCGAGGGGTGTTTTAGACCCATAGCCATAATCTAAGATATAGTTTAAGCCTTCGCAAATTTCCCCGGCCTCCCATTGACTTCCTTACTGGCACTCTAGCCCATGGTCAAAGGGGTGTGGCACTCAATGTGTTAATGGTAAACTGTCTCGAAACTGATGGAATTATGAAATAAACAGAATCATTTGTAACTTACATTACATACAATTAAGTACTGCGTGTGTCAATATTCTAATATTCTAGCCAATTGCAATGCTGTTGTAAAGAATCGTGATTCCTTTGTTCTGCCACTCACACACAAATTAATCTTGAATAGTACAATCATATCTGTAATTTAAACAATAAAAATGCAAGTAATTATTTTTACATTAATATTTCTAGAGCTTACTGTATTTATTTTAGCCCATTAATCTACTTAAAAATATGAAGCTGCCTTTCTTCTATATACCTGGCGCAATGCACTCTGGTCAGCTCTGGTGCACAAGCATCACCTTGTGCATTCACGCTCTTTAATGTTCTGTTTATTTAGTTTATAGTGTGACCATGCAGAGACAACACCCTGTAAGTAATTCAAATCTCAGGGGCGAATTCACAAAGGGATTGCGCAGCTTTTCTTTACGCAATGCCTGTGCAAATTGCGCCAAAACAAATCGCTATTCACAAAGCACACACAAAGGGTGAAATACCGTGCTAACTGCGTTGCCATCATCATTGTGTCTCTGTGCGTCTGTGCTATTTGCGGGTATTTAAATGAGGTAATATGGACGAAAAATGTGCCCCTGTCTATGCAAATGAGCCTCATTGCAAAAACACTCCAATTCACAAAGATCTGCGCTAATTGCCACGTGCAGTTAAAGTGGCGCTATTTACATCTTCAGAGAATTGGTGGTAATTAAGCGCATTAGTGGCCAGCGTATCCGGTGATCTGTTGGGTTAGGTAATAATCACAATAAAGATAATAGAACCCGCACACTCATATGCTCCAGAATAAACTATTGATTGACTATAGGGTTGTGGGGTTACTAAAGACATGACCATGATCGAGTTTTTATGCACTCGAGTCTCCTGAATGCGTAGAGATAAACCTTGAGTCGATCTGACCTTCCTACGCTGAACTATGGTAACTTTCGCGCACCTACTGCATAATACCTCCGCAACAATGAGGCATTCACCCGTAGGGGGTAGGTGCGCGAAAGTTACCATATAGCTCAGCGTAAGAAGGTCCGATCGACTCAGGGTTTATCTCTAGGTGTTCAGGAGACTCAGGTGCATAAAAACATGATCAGAGTCAGAATCAGAAAGGTCTTTATTTGCCAAGTAGTTTTCACATACAAGAAATTAGCTTTGGTCGTTTTCGGTGCGACATTAACGGACAGACATTAACAGACAGATAATACAATAAAGAGGTGACAATAAATAATACAATAAATACAATGATCATAGTCATGTCTCTAGTACCCCCACAACCCGACGTACAAGTGAATCTATGAAGGGGAGCAAGATATGGCAGTTATTTAGCGAAAACGTAGTTTTCGTTAACCAAAATAGCAGGTGCAAAACACACACAGTTAAGGGTGCTATTAGCGGGCACAATCTATTCTTTGTGAATTCGCCCCTCAGTGTTATACCTCAGCTGGCTATCTTGTGTACCTGCTGCCTAAAAAGGTTTTCATTGATTTCATTGATTGAAAGGATGCATTCTCTTTATGGCTGATTACAATGCTGCTTGGAATCTACATGTATTGTTGTTTATTGTTGTTTATTGTTTAAAAATGTAGAAGCTGTCTTTTCCAAAACTCCATCAATGTAATAGCTTATTAGCCAAACCAATGTAAAGCGCTAGTCTTAAAGTGCAGTACATTCAATTTCAGGGTACATTTTACTTGTATGTGAACTGACATGAGAGCATTTTGTATGGAATGTGACTCATCACACACCACTTGATGTAATGTGATAAATTTTCAATGTGTACATTTTCTCTTATCACTATAATGTGGATTCAATCACATAACAAAACTGTTTTATTCTCCTTTTCTACCAACAAATTCTTCGATTTTCTTTTTATTTATAATTTTCTTCTGTCCCCAGCCTTGTCCCGCCCCCGAGGGGAGGTTGAGCTGTCACTTACTGTGATCCGGTCCTAAGACGAGCCGTCATGTCCAATTCGAGCTTAAAGGACAACACAGATGTAATTATACTGTTGGCTCATTTCCAATGGCAGGTCACCCAAGCCGAAAAGTTACAGGTGAATGTATCATGCAGATATCAAATATGTCTGCTAGCCACAGGCAAGCAAGCCTTTGACCTCTTTAGACTATGACATTTGCAAGCAAGTCTATACTTCCAGAGTATGTTTGTATGCTATATTAGTTCATCATTTGCACTCAATAGCTCTTAATGCAGGGGGTTCAATTAAAAGGAATAATGCAAAAGACTGCCTGCATTCCACCATTTAATTTGTCACAGACGAGTAGCCAGATTCTCTCTAGCTTTAGGAGAGTGATGCTTGTTTCCAAATACAGACTTAACTGTCTTTGAGCACAGGAATAACATATGTGACATTCCCCTGTAAGCTTTTTATTTAGTCAAAATTGCTCCCAAATGAAGTGGTGGGAAATTAACAAAATAAGCCATCCAGGCCCAACACCGGAACTGATAATGAACCAAATCTGGGCTGAAGTCTGGCACTTGTGTTGTACTTCAGGCTCAAACTCGAGCAGAGCCTGGACCAGCTCAGCTCGATCCCGGACTTGGGCCGGATCAGTTAGGCTGCCTTTCAGCCACGTGTTAAGCCAATACAATTTTGCTAGCTGGGTAGGCCTGTGTAGTGTATTGTGGTTTTGTCCAGTGTGCGAAATACCTGGCAGCAATCCTAGGTTTCCCCCTGTTTCAGTGTGTGTACCATAGATTCGATATGCAATTCACAATTTCAGACTACAGTATACACACTTTGCACACATGTCACAGAGGCTAACGACATTGCACATAACAAGGTCACTCAAGACACACACAACACACACATGCAACAACTACAGTATCAGAGCTCCCTGGCTCTGTCTAATCATAAATTAGTACTATTGTCTCTCAGGACTGGGTGACATCAGATGGCGATTGAGTGCTTCTCATATAGTGAGATCGGGAATATAAAAAATTACGCTTTGCTGTGAAAACGAGATCGATGATGAAATCCCAGAAAGGCTGCTGGAGCTTGAAATTCCATTTTGTAGACCTGCCAATCACAGTGTCTGAAGTCCCCATGGCAACCCAACCCTCTTTGCCTGTGTTCAAACTCTGGGCTTGGGGGATTAATGCATCAGGGATAGGATGGACGATGCAGGCTAGACGGAGGAGTAGATGCTGTTTGTTTGTGTGTCAAGTCAAGTCAAGAGTTTTAATTGTCACGGCATACAAGTATACAATGAAATGTGTGTGTGTGTGTGTGTGTGTGTGTGTGTGTGTGTGTGTGTGTGTGTGTGTGTGTGTGTGTGTGTGTGTGTGTGTGTGCGTGCGTGCGTGTGTGTGTGTGTGTGTGTGTGTGTGTGTGTGTGTGTGTGTGTGTGTGTGTGTGTGTGTGTGTGTGTGTGTGAGCATGTGAGCGGAGCGGTGGATTTTGAAGTGAGCGTGGAGTGGGTTTTAAAATGGGTCAGAGCGACTCCGGAGAGAGAGCTCTCCTCCGCTCCGAGCCGCTCCAAGCCGCTCAGTGCACACGATCACACAGTGGTTTAAATGTATGATGTAATATACATGTAGTACAATGCCAAAGCAATAGGTGGCGATGTACAAACATGAAGGTAATTTTTAACCAATCAGATGGGTGAACCGTCACTACACATCCTGCTAAGTCAAAGTAGAATCCGCCATCTTTAAATCACCTCGGGACCTCGGGTGAACGCAACATTTATTTTCAGTGAGAAACAAACAAAGTGCAATAAAAAGAAAAAAGGATACATTCACTGTGTTCTGCCTCATTTATTGATGAAACGAAACCAACATCAACACAATGTACCACCAAGAGCGGAGAGTTAAGTCTCTCAAAAAGCGAGAGACTAAAGCTAACGCTGTTGTTGTTAGCTTACATGCTAACGTGAATGGGATCGGCCATATCATTGCGGCTAGGCTAGCTACCTTAGCATAGTACAGCTAGTTGAATGGATAAACGTTATTTAACATTGCAGAATGGGTACAATACAATACGGCTCAATACAAACAATTGTTAAGGGGCCCAGTGGGTGCAGACTGTTGTAGTTTGGTCAAATCAAGCTAATTTACATAATGCTGTGGAGCGGGGAGCGCTTGATGCGCAAATGAAGCTGAGCGCTGAGCGAGCGGAGAGCGACTTGGGGGGGCAGGACAACATGAGCGAATGAGAGCGGAACTCAGCCGTCTAGAGCGAAGAGTGGATTTCTCGGCCGCTCCGCGCCACTCACATGCTCTGGTGTGTGTGTGTGTGTGTGTGTGTGTGTGTGTGTGTGTGTGTGTGTGTGTGTGTGTGTGTGTGTGTGTGTGTGTGTGTGTGTGTGTGTGTGTGTGTGTGTGTGTGTGTGTGTGCATACAAGCATGTGCCTCTTTCTTTCCTTTTCCTTTTCCTTGTCTTGTCCATCAGCCAGTATTTTGTCAGTATACAACTCCTTCCACACACACACACACACACACACACACACACACACACACACACACACACACACACACACACACACACACACACACACACACACACACACACACACACACACACACACACACACACACACACACACACACACACACACACACACACACACACACACACACACACACACACACACACACACACACACACACACACACACACACACACACACACACACACACACACACACACACACACACACACACACACACACACACACACACACACACTCACTTGATCCCGGCAGAGAAGCTGACCACGGGGAAGAAGAGGCCGTCGATGTTGAAGTTCTCGAACATCCCCTGGACGGGCTGACCGTTGATCCTGAAGGAGATGCTGGGGGCTCCCAGGTCCAGACAGCAGCTCACCACGTCGTCTGAGGTCAGGACGTGCTGGTTCAGCGACGCCACCGCCCGTGGGATACGACCTGCCCCGGGACAACACACGCATAGGCTTGTGCAAAGATACGACCTGAATGTACGCATAGTATTATACAAACCACAGCCCATGGGATACGACCTGCCCCGAGACTAAAAACACATAGTCTTATATAAAGATAGACCTGCCCTGAGACAACAAACACATAGTCTTACAGTATATAAAGATAGACCTGCCCCGAGACTAAAAACACATAGTCTTATATAAAGATAGACCTGCCCTGAGACAACAAACACATAGTCTTACAGTATATAAAGATAGACCTGCCCCGAGACTAAAAACACATAGTCTTATATAAAGATAGACCTGCCCAGAGACAACAAACACATAGTCTTATATAAAGATAGACCTGCCCCGAGACTAAAAACACATAGTCTTATATAAAGATAGACCTGCCCCGAGACAACAAACACATAGTCTTATATAAAGATAGACCTCCCCCGAGACTAAAAACACATCATCTTATATAAAGATAGACCTGCCCCGGGACAACACACACATCGTCTTATATAAAGATAGACCTGCCCCGGGACAAAACACACATCGTCTTATATAAAGATAGACCTGCCCCTGGACAACACACACATAGTCTTATATAAAGATAGACCTGCCCCTGGACAACACACATAGTCTTATATAAAGATAGACCTGCCCGAGACTAAAAACACATAGTCTTATATAAAGATAGACCTGCCCCGAGACTAAAAACACATAGTCTTATATAAAGATAGACCTGCCAGAGACTAAAAACACATAGTCTTATATAAAGATAGACCTGCCCGAGACTAAAAACACATAGTCTTATATAAAGATAGACCTGCCCGAGACTAAAAACACATAGTCTTATATAAAGATAGACCTCCCCCGAGACAACAAACACATAGTCTTATATAAAGATAGACCTCCCCCGAGACAACAAACACATAAGGCTAGATCCACAAAGAATGGATTGCACGGAGCAAGTTGCACCCTTACTTACAATTCATTATGAATTGAAAATGGGGGACCCTGATGTAAACAAGACGAAAGTCTTTCTCTGGTCTGCATCCCCTTAACAATTGTGTGTATTGAGCCGTACTGTATTGTACCCATTCTGCAATCTGTTAATAAAACTTTCATTCAATCAATCAATCTGCACGGTGATTGATTGAATGAAAACCTTATTAACAGATTGCAGAATGGGTACAATACAGTACGGCTCAATACACACAATTGTTAAGGGGATGCAGACCAGAGAAAGACTTTCGTCGTGTTTACATCAGGGTCCTTCATAATGAATTGTAAGTAAGGGTGCAACTTGCTCCGTGCAATCCATTCTTTGTGGATCTAGCCCATAGTCTTATATAAAGATAGATCTGCCCCGGAACAACAAACACATCGTCTTATATAAAGATAGATCTGCCCCGGAACAACAAACACATAGTCTTATATAAAGATAGATCTGCCCCGGAACAACAAACACATAGTCTTATATAAAGATAGACCTGCCCCAGAACAACAAACACATAGTCTTATATAAAGATAGACCTGCCCCGAGACTAAAAACACATAGTCTTATATAAAGATAGACCTGCCCCGAGACAACAAACACATAGTCTTATATAAAGATAGACCTGCCCCGAGACTAAAAACACATCATCTTATATAAAGATAGACCTGCCCCGGGACAACACACACATCGTCTTATATAAAGATAGACCTGCCCCGGGACAACACACACATAGTCTTATATAAAGATAGACCTGCCCCGAGACTAAAAACACATAGTCTTATATAAAGATAGACCTGCCCGAGACTAAAAACACATAGTCTTATATAAAGATAGACCTGCCCGAGACTAAAAACACATAGTCTTATATAAAGATAGACCTGCCAGAGACTAAAAACACATAGTCTTATATAAAGATAGACCTGCCCGAGACTAAAAACACATAGTCTTATATAAAGATAGACCTGCCCCGAGACAACAAACACATAGTCTTATATAAAGATAGACCTGCCCCGAGACTAAAAACACATAGTCTTATATAAAGATAGACCTGCCCCGAGACAACAAACACATAGTCTTATATAAAGATAGACCTGCCCCGAGACAACAAACACATAGTCTTATATAAAGATAGACCTGCCCCGAGACTAAAAACACATAGTCTTATATAAAGATAGACCTGCCCCGAGACAACAAACACATAGTCTTATATAAAGATAGACCTGCCCCGAGACAACAAACACATAGTCTTATATAAAGATAGACCTGCCCCTGGACAACAAACACATAGTCTTATATAAAGATAGACCTGCCCCGAGACAACAAACACATAGTCTTATATAAAGATAGACCTGCCCCGAGACAACAAACACATAGTCTTATATAAAGATAGACCTGCCCCGAGACTAAAAACACATAGTCTTATATAAAGATAGACCTGCCCCGGGACAACAAACACATAGTCTTATATAAAGATAGACCTGCCAGAGACAACAGACACATAGTGCTATATAAAGATAGACCTGCCCCGAGACAACACACACATCATCTTATATAAAGATAGACCTGCCCCGAGACAACACACACATAGTCTTATATAAAGATAGACCTGCCCGAGACAACACACACATAGTCTTATATAAAGATAGACCTCCCCCGAGACAACACACACATCATCTTATATAAAGATAGACCTGCCCCGAGACAACACACACATAGTCTTATATAAAGATAGACCTGCCCCGGGACAACACACACATAGTCTTATATAAAGATAGACCTGCCCCGAGACAACAAACACATAGTCTTATATAAAGATAGACCTGCCCCGGGACAACACACACATAGTGCTATATAAAGATAGACCTGCCCCGAGACTAAAAACACATCGTCTTATATAAAGATAGACCTGCCCCGGAACAACAAACACATAGTCTTATATAAAGATAGACCTGCCCCGGAACAACAAACACATAGTCTTATATAAAGATAGACCTGCCCCGGAACAACAAACACATAGTCTTATATAAAGATAGACCTCCCCCGGAACAACAAACACATAGTCTTATATAAAGATAGACCTGCCCCGGGACAACAGACACATAGTGCTATATAAATCACCACCTGTGGGATGCAACCTGCCCCTGGACAACGTACGCATAGTGTTATACAAATCACTGAATGTGTGTGTGTGTGTGTGTGTGTGTGTGTGTGTGTGTAGGTGTGTGTGTGTGTGTGTGTGTGTGTGTGTGTGTGTGTGTGTGTGTGTGTGTGTGTGTGTGTGTGTGTGTGTGTGTGTGTGTGTGTGTGTGTGTGTGTGTGTGTGTGTGTGTGTGTGTGTGTGTGTGTGTGTTTGTTTGTTGGCATTGTATTGAATAGGGGAACATCAGTCTGAGGTGTCTTCATGTAGGAAACACATAATATGACCTACTGTAAGACACACAGACACACTAAAACACACTCTGGGCAAGGAGATCGGTCCTGCAGTGCACTCTGTCTAGACACAATCTGGCCCTGCCTTGCTCCTCATCATTAATACATGAGTTCATATTGACCTTGCCTCAGTTAAATACACACACTGTACACACACTGTACACACACAGATACACACACAGATACACACACAGATACACACACACACACACACACACACACAATCCACTACATTAGTTTAAACTAATCCACATATTCAACATCGTTTACAGTAAGTCTCCTCTACGTGGCCTGGCTAACCTATTACAGCAGAACCTGAACACAGTATTGCTAATTGTTTGGGTCTCTTCTTTTCTAGTAATTCTTAAGCCACTGAGAAATTGTATGAATATGTCCATGACTGCCAAATAAGGAGCCTTATACTGCATACCTCTGTAATGTACAGCTAAGGGCTGATAGTGTACATGGTCAGGTTATCCAAGAAAGCTTGTTCCAAATACAGGTCAAATGATAAGCTCATTTGTCCATTTGTCATTGACAGAAGTGACATTGAGGTGTTGGATAAAAACACACACGCACGCATGCACGCACACACACACACACACACACACACACACACACACACACACACACACACACACACACACACACACACACACACACACACACACACTCACACACACCGAGCTGTGTCCTACCACTGACCTGACCAGAGGTGGAGTCCATCAAACCCAAAGGAGTACAGGTCGTCCCCCACACCGTTGCCCCCCCAGCCCTCTCCTCCTCCGGGGTAGGGGGCGTAGCCTTTGGTGTTGGCCCAGCCCACCCTCAGGTGGGACGGCTCGCTGGTCACAAAGTGGTCCACCTGATCAATCATCAGCTCGTAGTACCACTTCTTATACTGAGCAGAGCCCTCGGTCACACCAAGGAAGATGTTGGGTCTCATACTGGAGGTCAGAAGACACAAGGTGATCAGGATGAGATATGGATGAATGAGTGAGACAGACAGACAGACAGACAGACAGACAGACAGACAGACAGACAGACAGACAGACAGACAGACAGACAGACAGACAGACAGACAGACAGACAGGCGCAGGCAGGCAGGCAGGCAGGCAGGCAGGCAGGCAGGCAGGCAGGCAGGCAGGCAGGCAGGCAGGCAGGCAGGCAGGCAGGCAGGCAGGCAGGCAGCACGGCATTCCCGGGTTTGACTCCCAGGCCCGGTGACCTTTGCCGAAGGTCTTCCCCCTCTATCCTCCCATACTTCCTCTCTCTCTCTACCGGACTGCCTGGTAAAAACCAATACAAATATCTAAAAAAAATTAAAAAAAAAAAAAAAAAAAAGACAGACAGACAGACAGACAGACAGACAGACAGACAGACAGACAGACAGACAGACAGACAGACAGACAGACAGACAGACAAACAGACAGACAGACAGACAGACAGACAGACAGACAGACAGACAGACAGACAGACAGACAGACAGACAGACAGACAGACAGACAGACAGATACAGAGAGAGAAAGAACCTTTGGACGTCATTAACCAATCGGGTCTGTAGGAGCAGGTCTCTCCTGGGTAACAGGTGATCACAGATCAGGTTCTGATTGGTCCTCACTGCCACGCCGTTACACACGCACAGCGAGCAGAGCACATCCAGAATCTGTAGAAGGAGAGGAGGAGAGGAGGGGCAAGGGTGAAGGGAGGGGGCGGGGGGGTTAAGGGTGAAGGGAGGGGGCGGGGGGGTTAAGCAACGAGGAGCAAATTAAGTGACCGACTTAAGGAAGGAAGGAGTGTACTACAGCTCACTAATAAGCCATTACACAACACAGTGAAAATAGCTAATTTTCTCCATTCAAACCCCTATGTAAGAATCTATATTGTTAGTCTAATCTCTTTCCCAGGTTACTGTCAGAGCCTCTGTTTATGCCGGCCATAATTACTGTGAGATGCTTATCAGGGGCGAAAATATACCCGGTAATATACTTTTGATGCATGCCGGCCCGGCCTGGCTTCACAAAGCGCTGGAAATTAAATGGGCAGGGAAGCTCAGCCAAAGGGGCGTTAGGCCAGAGGACCTACGCTTCATCAGCTGCCCTTTCTCCTGCCTTCTATAGCTAAATGATACATCCAGCCTGATTTATGACCCAAGCGAGCTGACGGCCCGGCCAACGAGATCTCGTTTCAATGTAAACAGAATAACAGATTGATGCTCGATGGGGAGGATACAGCCCGCATCCGAGCGGCCAGCCAGGCCCTTGTCAAGGATGGATGTGAGTGTGCACGGGTAAACAGGTAGGGGTGAATGAGTAACTACAGAGGGAGAAGTTGTAGCAAAGGTGCATGTGTTTCGTTATTTTATGGCTGTGTCACGGTGCCTAATGAGAGAAAAAACTTACAGTAAGTGCTTCCATAGTTCCAAAACAGAGCAATTAAGGTCGCTATTCGCCGGCATCCTTACGAAGTATGAATCGTCTCAAGTGCGCGTGAAAATGACATATTACAGTATGTGGTTGCACGATAGAGTAACAGAGCATGCCAACATTTAGTAGGCGTGGGACGCATCACGATACGATAATCATCACGATACTTGAGTCACAATATTATAATATAGCGATATCACGATATATCCCAAATTATGTCCCTAATGGAAAACGTTGTCAACATCTGCAATAAAAAAATATTTATACCAGGGGTGTAAATATTTGACCCCACAACGATTCGATTCGAATGCAATTCTTCAGGCAACGATTCAATGCATCATGAAATCTCTTCATTTGACCACGATTCGATTCAATTAGATGCGATTCAATACAATTTCGATCAGTTAATTCCCCAAAATAATTTAATACACAAATGTGGCTGGGGGAACTGATCAACTCAGCATGAATGGACTATAGGTAAATAAAAAAAATCGACCTATAAAAAATACATGCAGTTGAATCGTCACCTTAGGATCGATGCATTGTTACACCCCTAATATATACATCATCGGTTTTATCTAATGAGATAATGTTTTCAGTCTGTTCACCTCACTCCTATAATTTTTATATCAGTAAAATGGGATTGTCAAATATCTTTATTTTTTTTATATCAATATAATCCCTGTATCAATATAATATTGGCACGCAAAATATCGTGATATATCGCTGTATCGATTTTCCTCCCCCACTCCTAATATTTAGGATCCAATATGGGGCACTACTATCACCCCCTTATACAACCCTCTATTTTCTTCTCTATGACACAGCGAGCGCCGCTTCACCTTGTGGTTGCGTCCGTGCTTGTAGAGCAGTGAGATGATGGACTTGATGTGTCCTCTCTGGACGATGTTCAGCGCCTCCGGGCTCTCTATCAGGATGCAGTGCAGGACCTCCAGGATTCCTGCGAAGCCGCAAAGCCGCCGTTAGCTCACGTCCACTCGGAGGACAACGCAGAGGACAAGGGTAGCAGACAGACACCAGAGGGCACTCTTCAGAAGACACACACACCCTCTTCAGAAGACACACACACCCTCTCCAGAAGACACACACACCCTCTCCAGAAGACACACACACCCTCTCCAGAAGACACACACACCCTCTTCAGAAGACACACACACCCTCTTCAGAAGACACACACACCCTCTTCAGAAGACACACACACCCTCTTCAGAAGACACACACACCCTCTCCAGAAGACACACACACCCTCTTCAGAAGACACACACACCCTCTTCAGAAGACACACACACCCTCTTCAGAAGACACACACACCCTCTTCAGAAGACACACACACCCTCTTCAGAAGACACACACACCCTCTTCAGAAGACACACCCTCTTCAGAAGACACACACACCCTCTCCAGAAGACACACACACCCTCTTCAGAAGACACACACACCCTCTTCAGAAGACACACACACCCTCTTCAGAAGACACACACACCCTCTTCAGAAGACACACACACCCTCTCCAGAAGACACACACACCCTCTTCAGAAGACACACACACCCTCTTCAGAAGACACACACACCCTCTTCAGAAGACACACACACCCTCTTCAGAAGACACACACACCCTCTTCAGAAGACACACACACCCTCTTCAGAAGACACACCCTCTTCAGAAGACACACACACCCTCTTCAGAAGACACACACACCCTCTTCAGAAGACCCACACACCCTCTTCAGAAGACACACCCTCTTCAGAAGACACACACACCCTCTTCAGAAGACACACACACCCTCTTCAGAAGACACACACACCCTCTTCAGAAGACACACACACCCTCTTCAGAAGACACACACACCCTCTTCAGAAGACACACACACCCTTTGCATACTTCATACCCAAGGGAGCCAAGTCATAGTGCTAGTTGCTGCCGGTACTTTTAATTGCTTACACAAGGATTTAAACAAAAGAAAGGTAGATGCGGTGAGTGACTAGACAGTACAGGACAGGAGGCTTACGTAACTATTTATTATTAATATTTTAATCCCTTTGAACCCAAGTGCTGGTTGAGGGGAAGTTCATGACTGTGAAACACAGCTTGTGTGAAGAGTGACCTTCTAATGAGATCTCTGTTGGGTCGAAAGATTATGATTAACATGCCGATCTTAATGCGATAGCTCTTCCAATGAGTGTGTGTGTGTGTGTGTGTGTGTGTGTGTGTGTGTGTGTGTGTGTGTGTGTGTGTGTGTGTGTGTGTGTGTGTGTGTGTGTGTGTGTGTGTGTGTGCGTGCGTGCGTGCGCGTGCGTGCGTGCGTGTGTGTGTGTGCGTGCGTGCGTGCGTGCGTGCGTGCGTGTGTGTGTGTGTGTTCGTCCATGTGTGTACCTGAGGAAGACTCCAGTCTCTCCAGCTTGCTCACCAGCCAGTCCAGGTTATTGGAGAACTGGGTGCAGTTGTTCCTGTTGCCTCGTATCAGGGCCGCTTCAGGATGACAAGGAAAGGAAAGAAAAGGAAAGAAAAAAGATGAAAAAATGGACTGCATTTATATATCGCTTTTATCCAAACCGCTTGACAACTTATGCCTCATATTCACCCATTCACTCACACATTCACACCGACGGCAGAGGCGACCATGCAAGGTTCGAACCTGCTCACCGGGAGCAGTTAGGGGTTAAGTGTCTTGCTCAAGGACACTTTGACACGCTGATGGGGGAGCCGGAATCAAACCGGGAACCTTCTGATTACCAGACTACCTCCTGAGCCACTGTCACGCCTAATGCTAATGGTAATAACTACAGCGGTCATTGTGTTTGTCAGAATGAAAACTATTACAAACCCTGGGTGGAACTACATGAAAACCATGACTCGTTACTTTGGTTTATGACCGACGTGGTTAAGAGCTGCCAAGCTCTCCTTCTTACACCATATGACAATAAGACAATGACAACTAATAGGAGGACACCTTCAGCGAGTGTCCACTGCCAAGGAAAGGAAGGAGGGAGTCGTCGATGACACCCTCATGCATATTGATTAAGACGCTTAGGATTGAGAGAGAGAGAGAGAGAGAGAGAGAGAGAGAGAGAGAGAGAGAGAGAGAGAGAGAGAGAGAGAGAGAGAGAGAGAGAGAGAGAGAGAGGGGGGGAGGGTGTGACGTAAGGAGATGACACACACACACACTGTACGTAGACACACACATATGCACACACATATACACACACACGCGTGTACACACACACCAAACCCCGACAGGGTCACCTTGGCTAGACAGAGACATATAAAGAAGAAAGGGGGGGATTCATCCCAGCTCTGGAGCAGGTGTGCGGAGGAGGGAGCGGGAGAGAGGAGGGGGACGTGGTCGGAACACTAATGGCGTTGAGGAGGGGGGACGTCAATGTAAACAAGGGTGTGAAGGACATTCTTAGAGGGCAGACGGGGGGGGGGGGGGGGGGGGGGTTGGAACGGGACGAGAGAGGAGAGGAGGTATTCTGCATCGAAAATATCTGCACTGGAGGAGGGGTGAATATAGAGAGGCATTAATACACAAGGAAAAAGGGAAAGCGCTTTCTGCCATGAGATGTGTCTTCTCTTCATGGTGACAACAGTGGTTTAACCTAGGGATGCTTTGATACAATAGTGGAGATGGATATCAGGCTACAATAGGTGTTGTATGTTGTATGTTAGATATTCAAAGCAAAGCAATTTTCTGCATTTTATTTTCAAATGATTTGCCTTTTCCCGCCAATTTCTCCCAAATGTATTCCAATTTTAAAGTTATTCCAATTCCCCACGTATGTACCACGGTCCTGGTCGTTGTGCTGCCCTACTGTCAATCTGGGGAGGGTGTAGATTACCAGATGTCTCCTCTGTCTGTGTGGGGAGAGTGTAGATTACTACTGTACATGCCTCCTCTGTCTGTGTGGGGAGAGTGTAGATTACTACAGTACATGCCTCCTCTGTCTGTGTGGGGAGGGTTTGTAGATTACACAACATGTCTCCACTGTCGGTCTGGGGAGGGTATAGACTACCACATGCCTCCTCTGTTGGTCTGGGGAGGGTATAGACTACCACAATGGGCGGGCCATACTTTTTTTTTTTTGGAAAATCAATCGAGTGGGGTGTCTAAAATATGTCTTTTTTTGTGGGGAATTCAAATATGGGATTATTTTTCTAGTCGGATAACTCCTACCTACATTGTTTTGGATTTCAAAATGGCCGATTTGTGGTTGGTACATGTGTATACATTGGTATTGTATTACAAAATTGCAAAGATAAAAAATATATGGGAAATCATTTATAATGACAAAGCCATCAAATTTATTAACAAGTGAACTGTATATAACTGGATACAACTCCAAAGATCAATAATAATAATACTAACAATAATAAATTGTATTTGTAATGCACACAAACACCTAAGTGCTAAATCTCGATCTCCTGACTTCTTGAACTTTGCCAGGTTCCAATATCTTGATTGGACTCATTCTTGGATGGCAAGATCTCCTACTGTACTGCTTTAGCCACCAACCTACAAACACAAACCACATGCCTCCTCTGTTGGTCTGGGGAGGGTATAGACTACCACATGTCTCCTCTGTCGGTCTGGGGAGGGTGTAGACTACCACATGTCTCCTCTGTCGGTCTGGGGAGGGTGTAGACTACCACATGTCTCCTCTGTCGCTCTGGGGAGGGTGTAGACTACCACATGTCTCCTCTGTGGGTCTGGGGAGGGTGTAGACTACCACATGTCTCCTCTGTCGGTCTGGGGAGGGTGTAGACTACCACATGTCTCCTCTGTCGGTCTGGGGAGGGTGTAGACTACCACATGTCTCCTCTGTCGGTCTGGGGAGGGTGTAGACTACCACATGTCTCCTCTGTCGGTCTGGGGAGGGTGTAGACTACCACAGGTCTCCTCTGTCGGTCTGGGGAGGGTGTAGACTACCACAGGTCTCCTCTGTCGGTCTGGGGAGGGTGTAGACTACCACAGGTCTCCTCTGTCGGTCTGGGGAGGGTGTAGACTACCACATGTCTCCTCTGTCGGTTTCATGTGTAGTCGGCAGCCACTTCTTTCTACCTAGCAGCTAGAAGTTTCACTGGAAGGCATGCAGAGGTTCTCCCCCAGATCCCCCTGCTGAACAGGCCAGTAGGAGTCGATATTGCAACGAGCAGGACTCATACCCTCACCGGCTTCCCACCGGCGAACACTGACCGCTACATAGATATACTAAAAGTAATGGACTGTAGGGCGGTCAGGTGGCGTAGCGGAGATTGCGTTCGTCACCAACACCGGAGACGCTGGATTCGCCTGTTCGAATCCAGCTCACAGCTCCGGCGTTGTCACCAGCTTGGCTGGCCGTTCACACTAATACAATTGGCAGTATTAGAGGGTGGGAAAGCTGGCGGGGTGGGTTGTAAACAGCGACTCCTACAGTTCGGTCGGGGCGCCTGCTCAGCACGGATAGGATCTAAGGGGGGTAGTGTGATCCTTCCACACGTTACACCCTCTCAGTTAGAGTCCGCGCTGCCAGGTGAAAAGAAGCGGTTGATTGGCTAGACGTGTGTCGGAGGAAGCACGTAAATAGCCTCCACTCTCTCAGACCGACTGTGGGGGAAAAGTGCGCAGCGACCAGGAAGGGGATTGGGAATTGGCATAACGACTAACATTGGGATGCGAGAAAATCGGAGGAAAAAGGAGGGGGGAAAAGATAAAAAAAAAAAAAAAAAAAATGACTGGCTTGGTACTCTGCATCTGTAGTGAAAAGGTTGTATTTGTTCATCCCATACAAGGTCGCCAGCCTATTAACCGTATTCACATGGTGGCCATTTTGCTCTTATGTCATGCTCAGGACGGGTTTCTTTCCACCCTGAACGGTACGGTACGGTACACACTGAAACGGTCGGTACGGATACGTGTACCTTTGCACCCCTAGTGTATACTGTATGTGTGTCGTGTCGGGGTGGGTGCCTTGGAAGCACTTCACACAAACCTGAAATCTCTTTACCATGTAACATGTTCTTTTTGTTCCCATAGTGTGTGTGTGTGTGTGTGTGTGTGTGTGTGTGTGTGTGTGTGTGTGTGTGTGTGTGTGTGTGTGTGTGTGTGTGTGTGTGTGTGTGTGTGCGTGCGTGCGTGCGTGCGTGCTGCATTAGATAGATTCTGAGGTGTCACCAATATCTCTCTCTTTCTGGCTTTCCCCCACCCCCCCCATCTCTCTCTCTCTCTCTCTCTCTCTCTCTCTATCTCTCTCTCTCTGTCTCTCTCTCTCTCTCTCTCTCTCTCTCTCTCTCTCTCTCTCTCTCTCTCTGTCTCTCTCTCTCTCTCTCTCTGTCTCCTTGCTGCTACATGAGTCATGGGGCAGGTTGCGACTCAGAGCCGGCCGGTGCTTTATCGACGAACTAAAGCGACTCAGTTCTCTGAGATTGATTACTGTGGGGAATGTGTATGTCTGTGCGTGTGGCCTGCCCCACAAGGTAAAGGATCTCTTTTAGGGTTAAAGGGGTTATGATTAGGATAAGAGTTATGGTTAGGCATGGGTAAGGTTAGGGGATGAATAAAAGCCTGTGTCTCAATTGCAAGGTACCTTCCTTTCACCATCCTTTCACTGAACTAGAAACGTCTCTAAAGAACGACGTTCCTTATTTGACTGTAGGTAACAGAAAGATAATTAGTTTGAGACAACCTTTCTAGGTGGCATTGCGTGACAGAGCTGAGCGGCCGTTTCCACTGTTCCTATGGTTTTAACCCTTTCACTACCACACTACCAAAGGGTTAACCCTTTCACTGCGACAATACAGAAGGTTAACCCTTTCACTGCCACACGACAAAGGGTTAAAGCAGAAACACAAGTCAGCCTGCCTTGACGTTCAATTAAGAATTCACTGGGATCTTCTCATGGTGTTGTTTTGTTAATTACAACACCATGCAATGATGTAGATTAATATATACAGTATATAGCAATATGTATAGCAATAGCTTGTCTTATAGGGGCTACTTATCATTTCATTGAGCTGTAATTAACACAACACAATAATGCAATGTCCTAGATGACATCACTGGTGGCCATATTCAAACAAATTTACTGTCAATATCTGTCAAATTAAACAAATGTGTGCAAAACTGTTTAGAATTTCTGGATAGGTGTGAGATTATGTGCAAATAAATCAGCATTGATGAAGTGCCCCTTTATGAGCATTTTATAGAGTTAGGAAGCTGTTTAATTCAATCAGCGCCAGAGGGCACTGTGTACCGTGTGGTAAGAAGGCCACCGCTTTAAAGTATAGGAATACGTGGCTGCGTTTGCAGGGCTCAAACTATATTATATATCATAGCTATGGATATAATACTATTGCCCATTTGACATCGAGTATCTATCGTTCAATTTGTGAAAAATAAAAAAATTTCATCCATACATTCCCGTTTTATACCGTGGTGAATATGAGTATAGTTTTAGAGTAATCCTGTCTAATCCCAGAAAATGACGCTATGCAGCAATACGCGCATTTCACAAAAAATCTTGCCGTTTCTCGCCTGTATACGATACTATTTCGAAATCAACGCTATATTATCGGTATTATGTTTCATCATGAATGCCTGAAAGGGTGGGGGGGAGGTCATTTTTCTAGGCATTGATCGTCACCAACGGAATACGTTACACACACACATTACACACATACGCTCGGATCGCAGTGAAGGAATTCTTGGATCAACGCAAGATTGATACCATATAGCCCTTACCTTGACTAGGATGTACTCCAAAAACAATATTCCAATTATCTGATCGCCATTCCAAGTATTGATGTCGATCGTGTTGCCAACATAATCCACCAAAGAACATGAACCGGGAGTGCTTGATTCTCCTCAATCCATGCGCTATAAACGTTTGTCCTGCCCGACAAAAAGAAAACCACCCGGACACTTTAGATCGACACACAGCCCAAGACAGAGAGTTTCAAAGGATGTGCAATACCGGCCACAAGGCGGCAGGCGGCGGTATTGGACGTTTGCGATCTCAGACTCATTCCCAATGATAACACAGGCTTCCTCGATGGATTATGAATGGGAATATCGAATAAAAGAAATAACGATAGAAAACCCGGGTTTGGCGCTCAAGCGTCGGCGAGTTAACCCGACTTTATTCGTGAGTGGCGTCCAATGAGTTAATGTAGAAGATTTTTATATGCGTTAAAATTTCAGAGCCACAGTGCTGTGTCATAAAGGGATTCAGCAGTACATTTTATTCTGAATATTGAATAAAGCTGGTATTGATTTTCAGGGTATAGACTACATTTTGTAATGTCAGTCACAGACATAGAATAATTACTATATGATTCCAATGGTCTCT
>NC_140167.1:33679727-33687227 GCF_963971535.1 Notolepis coatsorum | reverse complement strand
CTTCAGACGAGGAAAGTTTTTAACCCTAATTATCTGAAGAAGGTAAGTTGGGAGTGTTGGCGCGTGTTCATAAAGAGAGCGGAGGATGAGCACTTTCAGGTGCTGTGAGTGATTTGGATTGTCTGTACATATAAATACACATGTGGTCCGAACTGACTCATATATGTACACGGTTCTTCCTCTGAGGGGTTCAAGTTGATCATGGAGTCAGTCAGGTAGAGAAAATGACGATGAGATGTTCAGCAAAAAATACTGTACATTATACAGTAAAAAAGATTAAATGAAGGTGGTATAAGAGCATCAATTTCACTCAATTTGACCAATATCTCTCTGCAGTGTTTAATAAACTGCCTTGAATGTAACCCTATGGCCCCCCAAGGTGGACTTTGTCATGGTGATTAATATTACAGAACAATACTGTATCTACACTGATCAGATATGCTAAAAGGGGGGGGTTGGAAGAGAAAGCGGAAATTGCAGACGATTTATGGTACCAGGAAAAGTCCTGAGTCAGCTGTCAACAATGAAAAATTGACCTTCTAAAAGTAATATATGAGGCGGTGGTACGGAAACGTGCTATTTCGGGACATGAATAAGACAGCATAGAGGGTGGACTGATATAAATAAATTATTTAAATATTACAGGGACACAGTCTTCAGGGGATGACAAAGCTAGCATGGAGCATGCTAATATCGAATTTGTAAACATTACATAAAAATTCCACTTGGCACATTTACATATATTTACGTTAATCAAATTATGGCTCGAGGACACAGTGACACAGGAGACGTTGACGCTGTTGTTGTTTGTTTGATTTTGGAGCTGCGTATTTGACATATAGGCACTCTGGAAGGTGCCTGACATTTTATAATTGATGGAAGCACTTTGGGACCTGGAGGCTCAGAGAAATGGCTTTAGTGTGCTGTGGGAAAAACTCATAACCCCCTCCCAAAAAAACTGCTGACATGTTTAAATGGCTCCGAAATACAATGTGGCATTGAAACGCACCACAAAGAATCAATTGATTTAGCTTTTTAAAATACCGCGTCTCGACATTCTTTGTCGCTACTCTCACCTTTTCGATTACACGCACGCGGCCACTTAAATCAATCAAAACGAACGGTCTGAATGTAAAGCCCTGACTCTAGGACTTCTATTGTCCTAGTGTACTTCTAAACACCTCACTTAGTCTTCTCATTTGGCGTTTCACGGGTCACAACGTCAAAAAACAAACTCACTTCCTGTTTGAAGAGGTTCTGGCGGTTCTTGAGGGAGCGTAGCTTGATCTGTTTCTCCTCGTGCTCCAGCTCAGCGTCGGGGAGCTGGAAGTATTTGATGAGATCGTTGAGAGTCTGGAGAACCTCCTCGATAGGCAGGACCACAGAGCCCCGGTTCTTCACACCCAGACAGTCCAGGTCTCTGGTGAGAGACGGAACGCAAGGGAAGGAAATGAACTACACGTGATCGGAGGCTTTGAGAGAAGAGAGAACGGGGATATACTTTGAGAACATTCAGTATATTTATTTATGATTAAGTGGGGAAATTCTCTTTTGGAAATAGCAATCAAAATATGCAATCAAAGGGGAGCGAGAAGCTTGTTGCCGATGTCCTTAATCATCATCATCATCATCATCATCATCATCATCATCTTAGTCATTAGTTGTTTTGATACAACCATCATTATATTCACAAAGGCAATGAAACGGCAATAAATTGAGTTTGATTGTGAGCTATAACCAGACTGGATGATAGGCTGTGATGATGATGGTGGTGATGGTGGTGATGGTGGTGATGGTGGTGGGGGTGATGGTGATGATGATGATGAACACAGTGTTTAGCCCCCCAGGTTCATTCATGCTGAAATGCTGACTTCCGCTGGCCTGCTAAAAATAGGAATGGGGATGGGGAGATGTACATGTCACACGGAGGGGGGGGGGGGGGGGGGGGGGAGATGTACGTGACACAGGGAGGGAGGTGGGGGGGGGGGGGGTGCAGGCTATACCAGGGTGACAGCACCAGGCATGTGACCCTGAGTGCTCCGAGTCTGATCTAGGAACAGGGGTTTGATGGCAGCAGATGAGGAGACTTTGAGCGCTGGCTTATCCACTCGGTAGCTAGATGCTACTTCATTCATAGCTGGATGTGCGTAGCAGTGCTGCAGCTGCCATGTTTATTGTCCTGTTTGTGCAGCCATGCGTGGCCGGGCCACTGAAGGAGCCGTCTGGGGACCTGGCCGTAGCTCTATTGACGTGCTTTGTATGCATTACATAAAGCTCTATAATGAGCTGCCACGGATTCTGAGGGTTAGGTCAAAACTCGTCCTAATTAATTATTGTTCGTTTTAATTGTGTTTTCTAAAGAGATCAACAGAAAGCTCAAAGATACTCAACAAAGACCGATGGGGTGACAACAAAAGCTGCTGCTGAAATACACTTTCAAAATTAATTTTTTTTCTCTGAAGTCTCCTTTCAAATCCTCCAGTCAACGAACATTCAGTGCTGCCACCACTGGCTGGTCGCCAATAAGATCAGCACCTTGACCCAATAGCATAAATCTGCAGAGCCGCAAGCCCAACGTCTGGGCGGGGCTTCGGGGCTTGTACTCTGTGTGAGGCGGGACGTCAGGGCTTGTACTCTGTGTGACTGTGCGTGGGCGGGGCGTCGGGGCTTGTACTCTGTGTTGTTTCCTGTAAAACCCGGAAGTAGTCAGTTTGTGCTGTTTATAGCAGTGAGGACTCAACAGCATTTGCATTTCTGTGTTCCGTGTTCCGTGTTGCGGGTTAGGGTTAGGGTTAGGGTTAGGGTTAGGGTTAGGGTTAGGGTTAGGGTTAAGGTTAGGGTTAGGGTTAGGGTTATGGTTATGGTTCAAAATAAACAGCACAAACTGACTACTTCCGGGTTTTACAGGAAACAACACAGAGTACAAGCCCCGAAGCCCCGCCTCACACATAGTACAAGCCCCGAAGCCCCGCCCAGACGTTGGGCTTGCGGCTCTGCAGATATACCCTACTTCCTTGACCTGACAGGTTAACAGTGATAGTAATGTGTTTTATTGGTGACCAGTGGTGGCAGCACCGAGCATTCATCAAGCTTTCCCAGAAAACCACAGAAGAAGGTGCCATTACCAATTTGAAAACGTCTGAGAGCAAAGGGTGTCTTTGTCGAGACACACAATTTTAAAACACAATTGTATAGATGTAATGTATACAAAGCTCGTCAACAGAGCTAAGATTGCCTGAGCCTCCACTGGGGGTGCATTCTAGTCTGGAGGGAACATCACATGACTATGTAGACAACGTTGTGAGAGTCTGTAGGGGCTGTTTTGCAACGTTTAGGCTTGGTCTGTAATGGACCTCTCAAAATCTCAAACCTTGCCCTCTTTTCTTGATCCTCCAATCACTTAAAAGTTTGTCAGGGGGAAGCAACAGGGGGATGTTGTGATTGGAGGATCAATAAAAGAGGGCAGGGTTTGAGATAGGTCAATCTAGGAATATGGAGCGATTGTCATTTGTGACTCGTATGAGCCCATGGGGAGAATTAATTTAGCCTTATGGAAATGTATATGCTATGGTATTCTATTTAATATCTGTGCATGCTTATAGTATCAATAACGTGGTTACAGTATTGTAGTAGTTACCACAGGAGCAAGCAGCTTCCCTGACCAGGCGGGTTAAGAGTAATAAGCTTTGCGCAGCAGTACCTGTTGAAGCGGCTGAAGAGGCGCGTGGTGTTGCGGATGATGCGGGCGGCACAGGACTCCTCGTGCTGACAGCGCTGTAGGGTCAGCCCGTCGTCCATGTGACCCTCGGAGTGGAGACAAGCCTGGAGGGATCGAGGGAGGAAGAGGAGGAGGAGGAGGAGGAGCGAGAGGGAGGGAGCAAGGGGCGGGACGTGGAAGACGAAGAGCAAAGGCATTACTAGCAAGAGGGTACAACAAAGAAGCGGTAATTGAGCTTGACATATTAGCAAGAGTGCGTCATGAGACCAGTGAGAATTGGGAGGGAGGGACAAAGAGGAAACAGAGGAAGAGATATGCCAGAGAGGGAGAGAGCATCCCCAGCCGCTATCAGGCCCAAAGCTGAGCCGCGCCGTGTTGCTGGAACACAGGTGCTGACACGACGGGCTATCTGGCTACGTTTCAGGGGGAAGGCGGAGGCCAAACAGACTTGTCACACACGCTCCCATCACTTGTGTCACGACGGCCAAGGGATGTGGGCTAATCTTAGTCAGGGGGTACGTATGGATGCACCGATACACACTAATGCACTAATTATCTCAACTCCATCAACTCATTACCACGAGAGCAATGATCTGTCCTGAGGATGTTTATCCCTACTTGTACATGCTCCGCGTTTAATATGGTGTTTAAGACCTGGGTTTCAATGACGTCAAGCCATAGTGGGTAAAAAGGCTGATAAAAGAAATACCTGTGAAATTGGATTAGAATTTATTCTATTCTGCATCTGCAACAGCCTTGTGACACCGGGTTAGTTGTGTAAAGTAGGGGTGTGTATTGTGTTTCAGTTTATCGTGATACTTTTCAGATATTTTCACAGGACTTTTTCCAGGTCATACAGTATAGTAGTACATTGTCAACCTTGAGGCAGATAAAGATACAGATATAGAATTGGTAACTATTTACACTTGATGAATACAGATTATACAGATTGCAGAAGAAAATGTCTTACTCAGGAATTGTCTATACTACTGAGGTATTTTCTACAGGCTTAGGTTTGTTATACCATGACTTTTTTCCCCTCCAAATTTGACATTCTAAAATCGCAATATATTACAGTGTTTACAGTATCACAATGAATCATAATTCAACTGTAACCACTGTATTTTGATATGTATTGCATACACAGCCCTAGTGTAAAAAGGGTTTTACCGAAAAAGAATATCTCTCCAAAAACAGAGGTGTTGTTCTTTCACTCACTCGTCTCTTGAGGGGACCCAGGCGGGATGTTTTGACGTCCGGCGCCTGGTAGGAGAGCCAGAGGCCGGTGGCCGCATGCATGACGAAGCAGAGGGAGTCGCCGTACTTGACCTCTGCCACCCCCATGCCCTCCATGTCCCGCTTGGGACTCTGCTCTACTTTCTCCTGTACGGGACACAGAGTCAGCAGGGGAAGACAAACAACAGGTCAAACTATTGGCAGAGTGGACGTATAGGCTACAAATGAACCATATGTCACACACACACACACACAAGCACACACACACACACACACACACACACACACACACACACACACACACACACACACACACACACACACACACACACACACACACACACACACTTTAAAATATATTTTTGAATGCACCAATTAAAGGATAAGTTCAGAATTTCATCAGGGACATTGAATCCTTGTGTTAATTACAGCACCATGAAATAATGCAGATGAAATTACATATTGCAGACAACTTACAATCAATTGATCAGCTATTCAATACTATTAATACATACATAAATACAGTAGTATTTCTTCACACTGGGCACCTGCAGCTCTGGCTAGTTAGCCACAAAACCAATGCAAAGTCAATGCGGGAAACCTACCCTACAGTGCACCCAGAGCAAGGATGTGTGTTTTAAGAGTGGCTCTGTTAACCGTACATGAGTTGTGTGGCTAACTAAGGAGGAGCTGGGTATCCAGCATGAAGCACAGCCTGGATTGTGCTGAGAAAGGCTTCGACCACATCATTGGTAAGTAGGACATTCCCATGATCAATGAGACATGCTATTGATCCACAGTGGCCGGGTCACTAATTGACCTATGGCAGGACCCGCCCTCTTTTATTGATCCTCCAATCACAACTGTTGCTCCCCTCTGAGGGAGTCGGGAGTCTGCCGTTTCAGCTGAATCACAGGAACCTTCGTCACACCGATAACTCATTCCATTTGATATTGTCCTTGGAGAACTGGTGCCTTTCTAGTGTGAGGAGAGTGAACGGTTCATATTTAAGGGTTTAGAAATGCTACTTTGTCTTTTGATTGGTGCTCAGTGAAGGAGATTAGGGCTCCAGACTTCTAATAGAGGTCAATGTGAAAGAGGAAAGTGTGTATCTGTGTGTACGTGTACTTGCGTGTATGCATGTGTGTTTTTGTGCGTGCGCGCGCGTGTGTGTGTGTGACCTTGGAGGCTCTGAAGCAGAAGGCGGTGGAGGTGGTGTCAGACGTCTCTCTGTCTTGCAGCACCAGCCCTCTGTCATCAGTCAGCGCCAGATAGTGACCTGTGGTCAGGTGGCGAAGGCGGAAGGGCTGACCCCAACGGATATGACTCCCACTCCAGCTGTCAGGGGCACAGACAACACATACATACACACATACATACATACATACATACATACATACATACATACATACATACATACATACATACATACATACATACATACATACATACATACATACATACATACATACATACATACATACATACATACATACATACATACACACACACATACATACATACATACATACATACATACATACATACATACATACATACATACATACATACATACACACATACATACATACATACATACATACATACATACATACATACATACATACATACATACATACATACATACATACATACATACATACATACATACATACATACATACATACATACATACATACATACATACACACACACACACACACACACACACACATACATACATACATACATACATACATACATACATACATACATACATACATACATACATACATACATACATACATACATACATACATACATACATACATACATACATACATACATACATACATACATACATACATACATACACACATGCATACACACACCACACGCAAACATGCACACGCAGACCATAGTCACACACACATACACAGACATATATGACAAGCAAGGGTACAAAGTTGAGTTTCTGAAGCCCTGGGAGCCTTATATCCGATTAATTAGTTCACGCAAACACTGCTGCCAGCTGGTAATTAGCTAGCGTGTCATGTGGCAACGTAGAGTAATTACTGGATAGAGGAAAACATCGGATTAATTATGTACTTTACTCCTATTCAAGAAACATCACCCTGTTGTCCTGGGATGGATCAAAACAAAACAGGGTCAACGACTGAGTGGATACGACAAATCCCACATCTGCTGGAGGTAGCAGAGAGGGTGGAGAGGCTGCACTCCCACGAGGATGTACAAAACAGACAGCAGGGTCGAGAGACCTCAACGCTTTCAGTCACATCAGAGAGAAAGAGAGAGAGAGAGAGCGGGGGAGTGGGGGTACTTAAATAGAAAGACGGATAAAAGAAAAAACAACATGACAGAGAGAGAGAGATGGAGGGACAGATAGTAGATCAAGTAAAGAGTAAAGAGACAGACCTGATTCGGAGCGGCTCCAGCCTCCACAGGGACCGGGCCTTGGAGCTGGCTTTACCCGTCTCATAGTTGACTATCCTGGGGGACACCAGAGGAGCGTGAGTGGGTGGCCT